>NC_091448.1:44798810-44954565 GCF_964237555.1 Oryctolagus cuniculus
GACAGAGAGAGATCTTGCATTCACTTATTTATTCCCAGCACTTAGGCAATCCTTAACTGCTTTCCCAGGCATATTAGCAGGGAGCTGGATCAGAAGTGGAGCAGTTGGGACTCGAACTGGTGCCCATATGGGATGCTGGCACTGCAGGTGATGGCTTTAACCTACTGAGCCACAGCAACAGCCCAATCTCCTATGCCTTCTAAGACAGCAAACTCCCAACTCCAGGGACCTTAGATACTCTGATTTAATTGATCTCAAGGAACATGGGCATGATCATTTTTTATTTTTTATTTTTATTTATTTATTATTTATTTGAAAGAGTAACACAGAGAGAGAGAAAGAGGTCTTCCATCCACTGGCTCACTCCCCAAATGGCGCAATGGCTGGAGCTGAGATGATCCGAAGTCAGGAACCAGAAGATTCCTCTGGGTCCCTGATGTGGGTGCAAGGGCCCAAGCACCTGTGCCATCTTCTACTGCTTTGCTAAGCCATAGCAGAGAGCTGGATCGGAAGAGGAGCAGCCAGGACTAGAACTGGGGCCCATATGGGATGCCAGCGCTTCAGACTGGCGCTTTAACCTGCTGTGCCACAGCGCCGGCCTCTTGCATGTTCATTTTTTAAAAGTTTACCACGTGATTCTAATGTGCAAAGTTAATATGAACACAAAACACCTAAGGATTTTTGTTAAAACACAGAGGATGATTCAATATATTGGGGTTAGGCCTGAGATAATACATTCCTAACACATTTCTAGGTAACACTACTGTTTTGCTGCTGATCTTCAGAACATATTTTGGGTAACAGCGCTTTAAGACAGAGTTTTTCAGAAGAATGGCTAAAATTCATAATACCTGGATATTATTTGCCATTTACACTAATAGTACAAAAGCAATGGCAGGTAAAACTGCTGCTGCCTTAGCAAAAAAGATGGTAGTACCAGGCCGTAGTAGGACTCACTGTACTTTTTACTGCTATCTATGTGCAATTAAAATGACTAGACAGAGCAAAGTAGAGCTAACTTCCAAGATAAATAAATAAAGTATGCAATTTTATTTAGGAATGTCCTTGGGGCTAGCATTTGGTACAACAGTTAAACTGCTGCTTGGGATGCCCACATTCCACATCAGAGTGCCTGTGTTGGAGTTGTGGTTCTGCTCCAGGTTCCAGCTTATTGCTAATGTGCAGCCTGGGAGGCAGCAGGTCATGGCGCAAGTGCTTGAGTCTCTGTCACCCACATGAGAGACCTGAATGGAGCTGCTGGCTCCTGGCTTTGGCCCTGTCCAGCCCCAGCTGCTGTGGCCATCTGGGGAGTGAACCAGCAGATGAAAGATCTCTCTCTCTCTCTGTCACTCTGTCTCTTCAAATAAATATAAATGAATAAAAAAACATTTAAAAAACTATTAGTAATTCAGTAAACTATGAGCTGAGCCAACTGCTTGTCTCATTTATCACCATTTTTACTTGAAAGAATGACTAACAGACAAACAGACAAATTAAGACTATTTAAATTGGAGTATTTGGCTGAAATTTTTCCTAAAAATGAACAAAATGAGGTTGCACTTTAAGGAAAATAACTGACAGTGTTTCTTGACATTATAAAATTGAAGTTTACAAGGGCCAGCATTTTAGTGCAATGAGTTAAGCAGTTACCTGCAACTCTGGCATCCCAAATGGGTGCCAGTTTGAGTCCCAGCTGCTCTACTTCCAATCCAGCTCCCTGATAATGTGCATGGAAAAAGCAGCAGAAGATGGCCCAAGTTCTTGGGCCCCAGCACCCATGTGGGATACCCTGGCTCCTGGCTTCAGCCTGGTCCAGCCCCAAGCCATTGTAGCCATATGGGGAATGAGCCAGTGGGTAGAAGATCTCTCTATATTTCTCCCTTTCTCTCTGTAACTATGCCTTCCAAATAAATAAAATAAATATTTTTTAAAAAATAAAATAGAAGTTTCAAACAAAAACTAGAATATTAGAAAACTTTATCCAATGCTACGAATTTTACTACTTCTTGATAATTAAAACATTTTCCAGATGAAAATACGATATTTTTGTATAATGAAACAGGTCAGTATTTGGAAGATCTACATAACTAAGTAAACCAATATTTTTCAAATGAGCAGTGAATATATTAACTGATACATGGGTAAAAGATCCATGCAGGGGCAGGAATTTGGTCTACTGTTCTACATCCCATATCAGAGTACCCAGGTTTAAGTCTTGGCTTGACTCCTTATTCTGGCTTCTTGATAATGTATACATAGGGAGGCAATGTGATGGCTCAGATAGTTGGGTCCCTTCCACTCACATCGATGACCAACACTGAGTTCCTGGCTCCTTGCTTCAGCCTGGCCCAGTCCTGGTTGTTGCAGGCTTTAGAGGGAGAACCAGTAGGCAGGTGATCTCTGTCTCTCTGCCTTTCAAATAAATAAAATTAGAAACTGGAAAGAATTTTAAAAGACCCACTCAAAGAGCAAGAAATATCAATGGATTTTAATGAGGCAGAACAAAACACTCATTGATGTTTTTAGATTCCACATTGCAACTCTAAGAAATTACCACTTGGTGGGGCTGGTCTTTGGCACAGCAGGTAAGCCACCACTTGGGATACCCACTCGACATAGTAGAGTGCTTGGGTTCAAGACCCCACTCCAATTTCCTGCTGATATGCATCTTGGGAGGTAGCAGGTGATGTCTCAAGTACCTGGAGTCCCTGCCACCCATGTTGGGGAGAAATAGATTGAATTTTGGGCTCCTGGCTTTGACTTGGTCCAGCTCTGGCTATTGTAGACACTTGGAGAATGAACCAGTGAATGGAAGATCTCTCTCCATCTGTCTCTCTTTCTCTTGGCCTTTTAAATAAAATGAATATAGGGGGCCAACACTCCATCCTGCCAGCTTCAGATTGACCCAGCTTCAGCTGTTGTGTGCCTTTTTTTTTTTTAATTTGTTTTTATTTATTTGAAAGACAGAGTTACAGAGAGAGGTAGAGATAGAGAGAGAGGACTTCCATCTGCTGGTTCACTCCCCAGATGACTGCAACAGCTGGAGCTGAGCCAATCCAAAGTCAGGAGCCAGGAACTTCTTCCAGGTCTCCCACATAGGTGCAGGGGCCCAAGGATTTGGGCCATCTTCTATTGCCTTCCCAGGCAATAGCAGAGAGCTGGATAGGAAGAGGAGCAGCCGGGTGCCCAAATGGGAATGTCTGCACTTCAAGTGGGGCTTTAACTTGCTGCGCCACAGCGCCAGCCCCTGCCTTTCAAATAAATAAGTAAATCTTTTAAAAAATGAAAATAAGTAAGTAAAATTTTTAAAAACACTTTTTTGGTTTGAGAAATATTGCCCTAGAATTTTCATTAAATTTCAAAGAGATCCAAGACCTTAACATGGATAGGAACCACAGACTTTTAAAAGAAATGGATGAACTGACTGCATATTCTCCATGAAGGCTATTTTACTCAGTTAAACTTTTTTTTTTTTTTTTTTTTTAATGACAGGCAGAGTTAGACAGCGTGAGAGGGAGAGACAGAGAGAAAGGTCTTCCTTTTTCCGTTGGTTCACTCCCCAAATGGCCGCCACAGCCAGGCACTCTGCGCTGATCCGAAGCCAGGAGCCAGGTGCCCTCTCCTGGTCTCCCATGCGGGTGCGGGGGCCCAAGCACTTGGGCCATCCTCCACTGCCTTCCCAAGCCACAGCAGAGAGCTGGACTGGAAGAGGAGCAACCGGGACAGAATCCGGAGCTCCAACCGGGACTAGAACCCCGGGGTGTTGGTGCCGCAGGTGGAGGATTAACCAAGTGAGCCGAGGCGCAGGCCTCAGTTAAACTTTTTAAAAGTATGGAATGATGGGCCGGCGCCGTGGCTCACTTGGTTAATCCTCCGCCTGCAGCGCCGGCACCCTATATGGGTACTGGGTTCTCATCCCAGTTGCTCCTCTTCCAGTCCAGCTCTCTGCTGTGGCTTGGGAAGGCAGTGGAGGATGGCCCAAGTGCTTGGGCCTCTGCACCGGCTTGGGAGACTGGCAAGAAGCACCTGGCTCCTGGCTTCAGATTGGTGCAGCGCCCGCCGTAGTGGCCATTTGGGGGATGAACCAACGGAAGGAAGACCTTTCTCTCTCTCTCTCTCTCTCTCTCTCACTAATTCTGGCAAAAAAAAAAAAAAAAGTTTAAATTTGGGTCTGGCATTGTGTAGCAGGTTAAGCCACTGCCTGCAATGTCAGCAGCCCATATGGTGCCGGTTCGACTCCCAGCTGCTCCACTTCTGATGCAGCTCCCTGCTAATGTGCCTGGGAAAGCACCAGTAGACTACTCAAACGCTTGGGTGTCTGCACCCATGTGACAGACATAGAAGAAGTTCCTGGCTCCTGGTTTTGGCCTAGCCCACCCTCAGCTGTTGTGGCTATTTTGTGAGTGAACCAATGGATGTACGATCTCTCTCTCTCTCTCTCTCTCTCTCTCTCATTCTGTCTTTCAAAAATAAATTAGGGGCTAGTGTTGTGGTGTAGTGGGAAAGGGTGCCACCTGCAATGCTGGCATCCCATACAGGCACCAGTTTGAGTCCTCGCTGCTCCACTTCCAATTCAGCTCCCTGCTAATGGCCTGGGAAAAGAACTGGAAGATGGCCCAGGTGCTTGGGCCCCTGCCATGTACATGGAAGACCCAGATGAAGTTCCTGGCTTCTGACTTTGGTCTGGCCCAACCTCAGCCATTGAGATCATCTGGGGAGTGAACCAACAGATGGAAGACTGCTCTCTCTCTCTCCCCCTTTTCTCTTTCTCTGCAACTGTCAAAAAAGATGACTAAACATTTAATTAATTCTCAACTTCCTATATGATATATAAAGTATCCTTTATAAGACTTAACTAATTTAATTTGTGACAACTCTACATAGTAATAATAGTAGACACTCTTATTATATATGATTTGTGCATTTTTAAAAGTATTTATTTATCTGAGAGATATAGAGGAGAGAAAGACAGAGAGAGCCAGAGAGAGAGGTCCCATCAGTAGTTTACTCCCAAAATACCTACATTGGCAGATGCAAGGTCAGACCAAAGCCGAGAACCAAGAACTCAATCCAGGTTTCCTATGTGGATGACAGGAACCCAACTGCATGAGCCACCACTCTACTGCTCACAGTCTACATCAACAGGAGCTTGGAGTCTAGAGTTGAAGCCAGGCATGAACTCTGCACTCTGACATGGGACATGGACATCTCAACCCCTAGACCAAATGTGCACCCCTGATTTGTACATTTTGTTGAATGAGTGAATGTATAAGTAAATACAATTAGGTAAAATTTTTTTTAGCTATATGCAGATTCAATTTAGAAAAGAGAAGTGTTCTCAATACAACTCTATTTATCCAATTAGTGATCATCTCTTGTCTTCTTTTCCTCGGTATTTGACTATCTGCAGTTTTCTTTTATGTTTTTACTGCCAGCTGCCTCTTCTGTTTTATCTCTGAAAAATCTCACACTTAACTCCTTTCCTGCTTGGGATTTGAATCTTCTCATCCCTTTAAACTGCCATGCACCTTTTGAAATTAATTACAAACACCACAGTATCAGCCAGTCCCAATTCACTCATTACACCCAGCTGTCATGGTCCCCAATATGGGCCAAGGACTCCTTTAATAGGCAGATTTCCTAACCATCTCCCAATAGCACTAATTTAAATAAGAACTAACCTGCAGTTTGTAATTACTATGTACTACATGCTTTACTGCATGAATTTACTTAGTCTTCATTGGCAGCTATGGTACTATTTTTTTTTTTAAGATTTATTTATTTATTTGAAAGGCAGAGTTACACAGAGAGAGGAGAGGCAGAGAGAGAAGTCTTCCATCTACTGATTTACTCCCCAGTTGGCCATGACGGCAGAAGCTGGGCCAATACGAAGCCAGGAGCCAGGAGCTTCTTCCTGGTCTCCCACATGGATATAGGGGCCCAAGCACTTGGGCCATCTTCTAGTGCTTTCCCAGGCCATAGTAGAGAGCTGGATCAGAAGTGGGGCAGCCGGGTCTCGAACCAGCATCCATATGGGATGCTGGCACTGCAGCCAGCAGCTTTACCTGCTACACCACAGCAGGGCTCCCTATGGTACTATTTTTTCATTCCTCTATTATGGCGATGGGAAAAGTGGAAGATAACAGAGCTAAAGTAACTTGTCCAATATGCCAGAACCAGGATTTGACTTAAACCTGTTTCCTTTGTTTAAGACATAATTAATTTTATTTAGGCATACTTTACAAGTCACAAAATTCACCTGTTGGAAGTATACAATTCAATAGTTTTAGGTAAATCTAGAGTCGTAAAACCATCACTATAATTCAGGTTTTAGAATGTTTCCCTCATTCCCTGAAGTTCCCTTGTGCTCATTTGTAGTCAATTCTTGCTCCTACCCCTAGCTCCAGACACCTACTAATCAGCTTTCTGTCTGTACAGAGTTGCCTTTTGTGGAACTTATATAAATGGAATCCTACATTGCATGTGAATGGAATCCTTTGTGTTTGGCTTTTTTCATTTAGCATAAAGTTTTTGAAGTTCATCTATGTTCCATAGTGTGTCTTCCTTCCTATTGCTGAAGAGTAGTTTATTATATGAATATAACATGTTTTGTTTGTACACTCACCAGTTGACATACATTCACTTACAAGTTTTCTCTCAGAGAGTTCTTAGGAGTGAAATGGCTGAGTCAAAAGATAAATTTATGTTGTACTAGGGCCAGTGCGGTGGCGCAGTAGGTTAATCCTCCGCCTGCGGTGTCGGCACCCCATATGGGCACTGGTTCTAGCCCGGCTGCTTCTCCTCCAATCCAGCTCTCTGCTATGGCCTGGGAAAGCAGTAGAAGATGGCCCAAGTCCTTGGGTCTCTGCACCCATGTGGGAGACTGGAAGAAGCTCCTGACTCCTGGCTTTGGATGGGCGCATCTCTGGCTGTTGTGGCCATTTGGGGAGTGAACCAATGGAAGGAAGTCATTATATGACTATGAAGGTGCCACTTTCTCCATATCAACACTTGGCACTGTCACCCCCTTTTTTTTTATTAGTATAATCATACTAGTAGGGCTGGCACTATGGTATAGCAGGTAAAGCCACTACCTGCAGTGCTGGCATCCCAAATGGGTGCCAGTTAGAGTCCCGGCTGCTCCACTTCCAATATGGCTCTCTGCTTTAGTCTGGGAAAGCAGTGGAAGATGGCCCAGGTCCTTGGGCCTCTGTGCCTGCGTGGGAGACCTGGAAGAAGCTCCTGGCTCCTGGTTTCGGATCAGTGCAGTTCTGACCGTTGCAGCCAACTGGGGAGTGAACCAGTGGATGGAAGACCTCTCTCTCTCTCTCTGCCTCTGCCTCCCTGTAGCTCTGCCTTTCAAATAAATAAATAGATCTTTTTTAAAAAAATACCAGTAGGTATGAAATGGTATTTCATTGTGCCTTTTTTTTTTAAATGTTTTTGTTTCATTTGAAAGGGAGAATGATAAAGGCAGATAATGATATCTTCCATCAGCTCATTCATTCTCCAAATGCCCATTGCAGTCAGCGGTAGGACAGATTAAAGCCAGGAGCCAGGAACTTCATCTGGTCTCCCACATAGGTGGCAGTAATCATGTATTTGGGCTGTCATTCACTCCTCCCAGGCATGTTAGTTGAACTGGAGTCACATATTAGCTAGATTCAAACTGGCATTCTGATATGGGACGCACCTTAACCTGCTGTACCACAAAGCCTGCCCTTCGCTGTGGTTTTCATTGGCATTTATCTAGTGACAAACAATAGTGAAGGTTTTTTTAAAAAAATTTATTTTTATTGGGGCTGGTTCTATGGTGTATCAGGTAAAAAGCTGCTGTCTGCAGTGCCAGCATCCCATATGGGCACCGGTTCTAGTCCCGGCTGCTCCACTTCTGATCCAGCTCTCTGCTGTGGCCTGGAAAAGCAGAAGATAGCTTAAGTCCTTGGGTCCCTGTCCCCACGTGGGGGACCTTAAGAAGCTCCTGGCTCCTGGCTTCAGATCAGCCCAGCTCTGGCTGTTGTGGCCACTTGGAGAGTGAACCAGTGGATGGAAGATCTCTCTCTCTCTCTCTCTCTCTCTCTCTCTCTCTGCCTCTCTGCAACTCTTCCTTTCAAAAAAATAAATCTTTAAAAAATTATTTTTATTTATTTGAAAGGCAGACAGACACACGTGTGCATACATACACACATGCACACATACCCCACAGAGAGAGGGAGAGAGAGAGAAAGAGAGAAAGAGAAAGAGAGGCTCTTCTATCCCCTGGTTCACTTCTCAGATGCTAGAAACAGCAGGAGCTGGACCAGGCCAAAGCCAGAAACCTAGAACTCAATAGGGTCTCCCATGTGGGTGGCAGGGACCCAGGTACTTGCACCATCATCTGATGTCTATCAGTGTGTGTATTAGCAGGAAGCTGGAACCAGAAGTGGAGCTAGGACTCAAACTCACCCATTTCAATATAGGATATGGGTATCCGAAGGGGTTTCTTAACCATTGTGTCAAATGCCTGCTTAACATTAGCCATACTACCCACTACACAACAGTTCTGGCCTCAACCTGGTTCTTTAAGAAAGAATATTAGGGGGTCAGGATTGTGGCGTAGTGGGGAGAGCTGCTGCCTGCAACACTGGCATCCTATATGGGCAATGGTTCTAGTCCTGGCCACTCCACTTCCAATCCAGCTCCCTGCTAATGAGCCTGGGAAAGGGGCAGAAGATGGCCCAAGTGTTTGGGCCCCTGCACCCACACAGGAAGCCTGGAAAAATTTCCTGGTTGCTGGCTTCAGTCCAGCCTAGCCCTGGCCATTATAGCCATTTGGAGTGTGAACCATTAGATGGAAGATTGCTCTATCTTTCCCCCTCTCTCTCTCTCTGTAACTGTGCCTTTCAAACAAATAAAATAAATCTTTTAAAAAATATTCAAGTCATTAAAAAAGAAAGAATGTTAGCCAAGTGAAATACAAGGCTTCCTAGTGGGAATCTGGCCCAGCTTTGGTGTTTTGGTTTTTTTTTCCTTACCTCGGACAGTAAAAACTCTGATCCAATTTTGGACTCAGTAAAATAGGGCACAAGATGATGTCCTTGAGTGACCTGGGTTCCTACAGATATTGGGAAACTGTCAACAGTAGCAGTTCCCCTCACTGCTTCCCTCTTCTGGGCCCATTTCCAGGCATTACTCTAAGTTTTTAAGAAACCTAAATAGTTTTAGAAATCAACAAGGGTAGAAATGCATGAGGACTACAGAAGATGTGAACCTCTTGAATAAAAGTTCTCTTTAAGCAATCTGCCCACTCAAGCCCGGAGGAGAGTCCAGGAGCTAGAAACTCTCTATTGTAAATATGTTCACTGTTCCCAGGCTAACCATTAGGTTTTTAGGCTCAAAAGTTATTGCTTATTTGTCATTTGATTTTAGCCCATGGGACTTTTTTTTAAAGATTTATTTATTTACTTGAAAATCAGAGTTACATAGAGACAGAAGAGGCAAGAAAGAGAGAGATAGGTCTTTCATCCGCTAGTTCACTCCCCAGTTGGTTGCTACGGCTGGAGTTGTACCAATCCGAAGCCAGGAGCCAGGAGATTCTTCTGAGTCTCCCATGTGGGTGCAGGGGTCCAAGGACTTGGGCCATCTTCTACTGCTTTCCCAGGCCATAACAGAGAGCTGGATGGGAAGTGGAACAGCCAGGACTCTGACCGGTGCCCATATGGGATGTGGGATGCCCGCACAGCAGGCCGCGGCTTTACACGCTATGCCACAACACTGACCCCAGCCCATATGACGTTCTTGGGGGCCAGCTCTGAGGCATAGCATAACACTGCCATCTGTGGCGCTGGCATCCCACATGGGTGCCAGTTCCAGTCCCAGCTACTCCATTTCTGATCTAGCTCCCTGCTAATGTGCCTGGGAAAGCAGCAGAAGATGGCCCAAGTATTGGGCCCCTGCACCCATGTGGGAGACCTGGAAGAGGCTCCTGGCTCCTGGCTTCAGCCTGGCCTGCCTCCAGCTGTTGTGGACATTTGGGGAGTGAGCCAGCAGATCAGTGGATAGAAGATCTTTCTTCATCTCTCTCTGTAACTCCGCCTTTTTTTTCTTTTTAAGATTTATTTATTTATTGGAAAGACAGAGTTACACAGAAAGAAGGAGAGGCAGAGATAGAGGTCTTCCATCTTCTGGTTCACTCCCCAATTGGTGGCAACGGCCAGAGCTGCGCCGATCTGAAGCCAGGAGCCAGGAGCCTCTTCCAGGTCTCCCACATGGGTGCAGGGGCCCAAGGACTTGGGCCATCTTCCACTGCTTTCCCAGGCCATAGCAGAGAGCTGGATTGGAGCAGCGGGGACTAGAACTGGCACCCATATGGGATGCCAGCACTGCAGGCGGCAGTTTTACCCACTATGCCACAGCACCAGTTCTCTGCCTTTCAAATAAATAAGTAAACCTTTAAAAAATGTTTTTAAATAAAAAAAAATTAGGGCTAGTGCTGTGATGTCAAGAGTAAGGCTGCCACCTGCAGTGCTGCCATCCCATTTGGGCTCCGGTTTGAGTTGTGGCTGCTCCACTTCCAATCCAGCTCTCTGCTGTGGCCTGGAAAAGCAGCAGAAGATGGCCCAAGACCTTGTGCCCCTGTACCCGCAATGGAGATTCACAGGAAGCTCCTGGCTCCTGGTTTCTGATCAGCGCAGCTTCAGCTGTTGTGGCCATCTGGGGAGTGAACCATTGGATGGAAGACCTCTCTCTCTCTCTGCCTCTGCCTCTCTGTAACTCTGCCTTTTAAATAAATAAATCTTTTTAAAAAAATAAAATAGATAAAAACCACCTCTTAGAAGCCTTCATCTGGAAAAGGAAATGGGCAAAGAAACAAGGAAAATGTGAAAAATAATATTAGTTTTGGAAATTGTTATTCTGAGTAACTCTAAACAGAAAGCTATTTTTGCTGTCAAGATCTAGTGTGATGAAATACATTTAGATTTCAATTATAATTTAAATCTGGACGCTGACACTTGGGTGAAACCTCTCAACTCACCTAAATCTTAATCTCTTTAGCAGAAAAAGAATTCACCTTTAATTTTTTTTTAGATTTATTCATTTATTTGAAATTCAGAGTTACAGAGAGAAGGAGAGAGAGAGATAGGTTTTTCATCCACTGGTTCACTCCCCAGTTGGCTGCAATGGCTGGAGCTGCGCCAATCCGAAGCCAGGAGCCAGGAGCTTCGTCTTGTCTCCCACACAGGTGCAGGGGCCCAAGTGCTTAGGCCATCTTCCACTGCTTTTTCAGGCCACAGCAGAGAGCTGGATTGGAATTAGAGCAGCCCGGATACGAACCAGCGCACATACAGGATGCTGGCACTGCAGGCAGAGGCTTTATCCGCTATGCCACAGTGCCAGCCCCACCTTTAATTCTACTACTAGCTTACATTTACTGAGTATTTTCTTTTTTTTTTTTTTTCAAAGATTTATTTATTTGTTTGAAGGCAGAGTTACAGAGAGGCAGAGAGAGAGAGACAGAGAGAGACAGAGAGAGGTCTTCCATCTGCTGGTTCACTTCCTAGATGGCTGCAACAGCTGGACCTGTGCTCATCCAAAGCCTGGAGCCAGGAGCTTCTTCCAGGTCTCCCACATGAGTACAGGGGCCCAAGCACTTGGCCCATCTTCTACTGCTTTCCCAGGCCATAGCAGAGAGCGGGATGGAAAGTGGAGCAGCCGGGACTTGAACCGGCACCCATATGGGATGCTGGCACCATAGGCAGTGGCTTTACTTGCTATGGCACAGTGCCGGCCCCTTATTGAGTATTTTCTATGTGCAAGGTAGTTTTTCAAAGTGCTTTCTATAATAATGATTACTTGTTGAACTTTTAAATATTAGTTTCTGATTTAACTCTTCACTGCTACATCTATAGAAAACACCAGTGGATTACCATTTGTCTTAGTCACTATGGGCTAATGTAACAAAATACCATAGACCAGTCGGCACCGCGGCTCAATAGGCTAATCCTCCGCCTGTGGTGCCAGCACCCCGGGTTCTAGTCCCGGTCGGGGTGCCAGATTCTGTCCCGGCTGCCCCTCTTCCAGTCCAGCTCACTGCTGTGGCCCGGGAAGGCAGTGGAGGATGGCCCAAGCCCTTGGGCTCTGCACCCGCATGGGAGACCAGGAGGAAGCACCTGGCTCCTGGCTTCGGATCAGTGCAGTGCACCGGCCGCAGCGGCCATTGAGGGGTGAACCAATGGAAAAGGAAGACCTTTCTCTCTGTCTCTCACTGTCTCACTGTCCACTCTGCCTGTCAAAAACAAACAAACAAAAAAAACACAACAAACATAGGCCAGGTAACTTAACACCAGATATTTATTTCTTACAACTCTGGATGCTGGGAACTCCAAGATCAGAGTGTCTACATGATCAGGTGATGGCATTCTTGGCATTCTTCCTGTTTTCACATGGCAGGGAGAGAGACAGCAGTCTAGTCTTTGTTCCTCTTTCTGTTAGGATACTAATTCCAACATGTCACCCCATTTTCAGGATCTCAACCAAATAATAGCTCCCAAAGGCCCTGCTTCCCAAATACCACTACATGGGGGGCTAGGCTCCAGCATGAGTTTTGAAATAAAACGTAGAATCCATAACACCATTCCATGGTCCTGGTTGCACATTAATCATTTTGGAGGATTTTTTAAAAATTTCAGTGCCAAATACACATACACACACACACACACACACACACATGCCACTATGCTAGATCAATTGTATCAGGATATCTGGAGGTAGAGCCCAGCTCCTCATTGTAGAATGAAGGAGAGTTAGAAAAGAATAACATTCGCATTTGTCCTAAGTAATGAACATCTAACTTTTTATTTATTTGAAAGGCAGAGATGCAGAGAGGGGAGAGACATAGAGAAAGAGAGATCTTCCATTTACTAGTTCACTCCCCAAATGGCCAAAATGGCTGGGGCTGTTTTTGTTTTGTTTTTGTTTTTGTTTTTTTTAAAGATTTATTTTAGTGGCTGGCACTGTGGCATAGTAGGCTAAGCCTCTGCCTGCGGCAATGGCATCCCTTATGGTTGCTGATTCAAGTCTGGCTGCTCCTCTTCCAATCCATCTTCCTGCTAATGTGCCTGGGAAAGCAATGGAGGACGGCCCAAGTACTTGGGCCCTGCACCCACGTGGGAGACCAGAGGAGGCTCCTGGCTCCTGGCTTTGCCCTGGCTCAGCTCCAGCCATTGTGGCCATTTGGGGAGTGAACCAGCAGATGGAAGATCTTTCTGTCTGTCTCTCCCTCTGTCTGTCTTAAGGATTTAGTTTATTTATTTAAGGGTAGAGTTACAGAAAGAGCAAGGGAGAGGGAGAGAGAGAGATGTGGCAGCTTAACCCATCATGCCACAAAGCCAGCCCCAAACATTGATCTTTTTTTTTTAAAGAACTGTTTTTCATTTATTTGAGACAGAGTTACAGAGAAAGGTAGAACCAGAGAGAGAGAGAGAGAGAGAGAGAGAGAGAGGCCTTCTATTCCACTTGTTTGTTCCCCAAATGACCACAACAGCCAGAACTGAGCTGATCTGAAACCAGGAGCCAGGAGCTTCTTCCAGGTCTCCCACGTGAGTACAGGGGCCCAAGCACTTGGCCCATCTTCTACTGCTTTCCCAGGCCATAGCAGAGAGCTGGATTAGAAGAGGAGCAGCCGGAACTCGAACCAGCGCCCATATGGTATGCAGGCACTGCAGGCTGGGGCTTTAACCCGCTGTGTTACAGTGCTGGCCCCCGAACTTTCTCAAAAGCCCAAGTAGTCAGTCAGAGGAACTCTGATTTCATTGAATTTTCACTCCATTCCTGGATTTCTTCATTTTTCCACGTAAGAAAAAAATCAAGGAGAGGCTTCTTTGAGAATGTATATGGCTTTTGAAGAACAGATGTATCTAACACATTTGCCTTTGCTCAGGGTTTATCATGTTTCATTATTAGCTTTTGGGACAACCTCTGGATACCTTTTAAATGAATTCTGTGATGAAGATGATAATTTAGTTTCGGGTCTTATTGACTTTGGAGTTCTAACCTTAGTTATTTATAGCATGACTCCAAATGCTACTGAGATTAGATCTGCAGAGTCAGTGCAGAGAATTCCAGAGACTATGGATAGCTAATGTAAGTGTAAGGAGGATCAGAGAGAGAATGCCAAGACTGAAGTACAGAAGACAAGGTACTTTCTTGCCCAAGAGCTAGTGTTACAGGCATGTCAGAGATGGCATTCCACCAACATCTGGACTGGAGCTAAGGACAGAGGTCTGATTGGATAAATGAGATCCAGATTGTAGCAAGAAGTTAATTAATGTTTATTGAATGAATAAGATTAATATGGTAGTTATGTCCTTAAAGTAGGGATAGTTGAAGGTATAGGAGTAGAAAAAATCACTGTGAGATAATAGAGAAGAGAAATAAAAGTGGAACAGTCAAGAACAACAAAAGTCTGAGACTGATTTGATAGCAGCCAAATGGTGTAACTTGAAGAGAAATTTAGGTTAAACTAGAAAGGATCTTAAAATGTGTGTTCTTAACTGGAATGGGAAAATATTAATTAAGGGAAAATCTTTAATGGCTACCTCTTATACCGGCAGAGATTCTGAAGGAGAGATGGCCTACTAGTTTACCAAGCATTTGGTGATGTGATTCTGCTTTGCTATTTTTCCATGGGTCTCATCAGGACTGACTAGGAATTTTGAAACAACAGACTATCTAATAAAATGCCATTCAGTCATTGGGGATTTGTCTCTTGTGCAAAATGGCTAAGTAGGGTCTCTATAAAAAGCTATAAAAGGGGCAAATATTTGGTCTTCGATCAGGATCCAGTTAGGATGCCTGTGTCCCACGTCCGAGTGCTCAGGTTCAATACTCAGCTCCAGCTCCTGAGTCCAGCTTCCACTGATGCAGATCCTGGAAGGCAGTCGTAATAGCTCTAGTGCTGCATTCCTGCCTTCTACATCCACATCTACATATGAACTCCAGGCTCCTTCCTTTGGCACTATTGGCTGTTTGTGGGCATTTGGAGAGTAAACTGTCTCTCTGCCTCTCAAATAAGTAAATATTAATTTAAAAAAAAACCTGTAATAAAAGAGGGATGAAAACAAACCATTTGCTTACAGTTTCTATGGGTTTAATTAAAATATATTTCTATGGGTAATAGGTATATGCAACATGTACCTATGCATACAATATGCATCTAATGTATTTGGAGAGAGCAAATCAAAAATAGAACAGAAAACTTATCCTCTGTTTTCTATGAGAGAGGTACAACAATGTGATTGCTCATCAACATTAAACACACATGGTTTTGATTCTTGCTCAGCAGCTTCCGAGCAAGTTGCTCACCTCTCTATGCCTAGTTTTCTCATTGGCATTGCATAGATAATGAAGAACTCTACTTCAAAGGGTTGCTGTAAAAATTAAATGAAAAAATTAAAGCATTTAGCTCAGTACCTTGAGGACAGTCCCTGATACATTCCACTACAAAAAGACATAACAGAAACAGTATCATATCAAACACGTATTATAGTAGCCAGCTACTATGCTAAGTACTTTAAATACTATATCATCTCATTTAACCTTTTTCTTTTTTTTAAAGATATCTTTATTTATTTGAAAGGCAGAGTTACAGGGAGAGAAGAGATTGGAAAAGACAGATTTTCCATCCACTGGTTCACTCCCCAAATGGCCACAAAGGCTAAAGCTGGGCAAGGCCAAAGCCAGAAGCCTAGAACTCCTGGATCTCCCACAGGGATGGCAGGGGCCCAAGCACTTAGGCCATCTTCAGTTGCTTTCCCAGGCACATTGGCAGGAAGCTGGATCACAAGTGGTCTGGACAGGCAGCCAGGACTGGAACCAGCACTCATATGGGATGCTGGCATTGCAGGCGGCTGCTTAACTTGCAGTGGACTCCTCATTTATTCCTTTGAGATAAGTATTATTCCTTTTTTTTTTCTTTTTTTTACAGGCAGAGTGGACAGTGAGAGAGACAGAGAGAAAGGTCTTCCTTTTGCCGTTGGTTTACCCTCCAATGGCCGCCGCGGCCGGCGCACTGCGGCCGGCGCACCGCGCTGATCCGATGGCAGGAGCCAGGTGTTTCTCCTGGTCTCCCATGGGGTGCAGGGCCCAAGCACCTGGGCCATCCTCCACTGCACTCCCTGGCCACAGCAGAGAGCTGGCCTGGAAGAGGGGCAAGCGGGACAGAATCCGGCGTCCCGACCGGGACTAGAACCCGGTGTGCCGGCACCGGAAGGCGGAGGATTAGCCTAGTGAGCCGTGGCGCCGGCCCGGAGATAAGTATTATTTCTTATTTGAATTTCACTCCTGAGGAAACTGAGGTCTAATGACTTTCAGTAACCAGAGAGCTACACAAATAGCCAGTCAGCACAATCACCCTCAGGTGTGCACTTGTAATTTGATGCAAGCATAGGCATGCATACAAATGCAAAGATATTTACATATCCATTGTTGCCAGTCTCACATTTCCTGGCCCTTCTACCTGGGGTTGAGGATGCTGCAATAGCACAGTGACTTTAGCAGAACTGGCTGGAGAAGCATTCACTCAGCCAGAACCAGTGTGGCTATTTCATTGAAGAGAGTGATACATTGCAAGAGGCACAGCTCTGTCTCTAACCTGCCCAAGAGCCTAGAGTAAGTTATTTAACTTAGCCTTGGGGCCTCAGTTTCCTCATCTGTAAAATGAGGGGGCTAGTTCTGTTATCCCTCTATTCAGCTCTGAATCTAAACAACCCTTGGGCCTTCTTCTGCCTTCCTACTACCTCACAGCAGTGCTGTACAAACGCTTTTGCCCCCATGGCAACAGCCACTCCACTCTCAGCAGCCCTGGTATGCAGCTCTACTCTAGCATGCAGTACTATTTCCATCACAAATTCCTGGATGAATAGAGGGCTTGGATGGGGGAGGGATCTGTCGGTCAGAAATCTTAAAGCCCCTGGCTTTAAAAGAAATTGTGGAATAAATTGTCTGTGGGTGGTATATATGTGTGAAGTCAGAAAAGCATCAGTGTTTAATTCATAAAATCACAATATTGGGAGGTAGAGAAGCTTTCTTAGCTGAGATGAGATTTAAAGGGTCACTTTGCCACTAAGTGCTGAGTCAATGAGTGGAGGAGATGGTGACCCAAGTTCTTTAAAACTGGAGAGGATGCCAAAGGGATATTGCCAGTGGATATTTAAATCAATCTGAACTTTTGAGAAGCAATTCCAGTATTTGTTTCTAAGCTGCATAGATTAATAAGACTCCTAAGATGGATATTATCAGAGCTGTATCTTAAAACATGAGGACTCTGGGGGCATAGGGACTGGCTATAAAGTAGTGAAAGAGAATATCTCTTTAAAGAAAGCAGGAGACATTCTTGCAAAGCTTGCCCTACATGAAGGTACTTCAAAAAGACTGCAGAACATGGAATTAAAAGATAAGTTAGGGGTGGGTATTTAGCACAGCATTTAGGATACCCACATCACATATCAGAGTACCTGGATTCAAGTCCTGACTTTGCTTCTGATCCCAGCTTCCTGCTAGTGCAACTCTGAATGGCAGCAAGCAATGGCTCCACTACTTGGGTCCCTGTCATCCATGTGAGAGACAAAGATGGACTTTGGGCTCCTGGCTTTAGCCTAGCCCAGCCCCTGCTATTGCAGGCATTTGGGGAGAGGACTAACAGATGGAAAACCTCTGTCTGCCTGTCTCTGTCTCTGCCTTCCAAATAAAATGAAAATAAAAATAAAATATAAGATGTTCATTTTGCTGCAACAAACAATCAAAATCCAAGGCAGGTATTGTGGCACAGTGGGTTGGGCTGCCTCTTGAAGACGGCTGAATCCTGTGCCTGGTCGGAGTCTCAACTGCTTCCACTTTAATCCATCTCCCAACTAATGTGTCTGGGAGGCAGCAGATGATGGCTCAAGTACTTAAATCCTACCAAGAATGCAGGAGGGTTGAATGGAGTGCCTGTCCTAGCTTTGGCCTGTCCTAGTCCTGGCTGTTGTGGGCATTTGGGGAACGAACCAGTGGATGGAAGATCTCTCTTTCTCTGTCTCTCCCTCTCTCTGTTGCTCTGCCTTTCAAATAAATAAATAAATCCTTTTTTAAAAATTGAAATTCATGCCTTCTATTTTCAAGCCTTTGCAAAGTTGTTTTCGGTGTCTGGTGCTCAAATGGTGAAAGGGTGATGATGATGACAATGAAATTCACAGAGAAGAGGAACTTCTGTTTGTTCTCCCTCCACATTGCTTCCTTAAATTTGAGGCAAAGGAGGCCTTATCCTTTTCACAACTCAAATGTGAAGGAAGCAGATGCGTACTAGGACTTTAATAAGTTTAAAGAATCATCTTTCTGAGAGGGAAGGGTTCCAAAAGCGCAATGCGCACTTCACCAGGTTCCCACCTGAGGGCAGCAGTGTTCGCTTTTGCTGATTCCTCATGGCTGCTGACAGAGATCTGCACAGCAAGGGCGCTCCAAAGCGACCCAGAATGCAGTTGTCAGTTGAGAGGTTGGGAACCAGGCTGGTAAGAGTTCCCGGAAGACAGCTGTCACTCAGAGCCATAGCTGTGTCAGTGAGCTAGGGGAAATCGGGATGAATGGATACTCTGCTGGAAACTGAGCAACAAAACTTCCTGAGCCATACAGGAGGAATGACTTTGAGGGCAAATCAAAGCTGCCTGGTCCTTACTAACCTGTGGGGTTAGAGCTTGAGCTTGCTGTTTTTCCTCTTGCCACTAGAGGACAGAGTATGAAAAAAAAAAAAAAGATCAGGGCATCCTCATTCTTAAACTGGTGATTTAGCTTTGGAGGAACTTTTATTTTTTTTTAAAGATTTTATTTATTTATTTATTTGACAGGTAGAGTTACAGACAGTGAGAGGGAGAGACAGAGAGAGAGGTCTTCCATCTGCTGGTTCACTCCCCAAATGGCCACAACGGCGGGAGCTGGACTGATCGGAAGCCAGGAGCCAGGAGCTTCTTCCGGGTCTCCCAAATGGGTGCAGGGACCCAAGGACTTGGGCCATCCTCTACTGCTATCCCAGGCCATAGCAGAGAGCTAGGGCCGGCGCCGCGGCTCACTAGGCTAATCCTCCGCCTAGCGGCGCCGGCACACCGGGTTCTAGTCCCGGTCGGGGCGCCGGATTCTGTCCCGGTTGCCCCTCTTCCAGGCCAGCCCTCTGCTGTGGCCAGGGAGTGCAGTGGAGGATGGCCCAGGTGCTTGGGCCCTGCACCCCATGGGAGACCAGGAAAAGCACCTGGCTCCTGGCTCCTGCCATCGGATCAGCGCGGTGCGCCGGCCGCAGCGCGCCGGCCGCGGCGGCCATTGGAGGGTGAACCAACGGCAAAGGAAGACCTTTCTCTCTGTCTCTCTCTCTCTCTCACTGTCCACTCTGCCTGTCAAAAATTAAAAAAAAAAAAAAAAAACAAACATAGCAGAGAGCTGGATGGGAAGAAATGCAGCCAGGACTAGAACCAGTGCCTAATATGGGATGCCAGCACCGCAGATGGAGGATTAACCTACTGAGCCACAGCCCCGGCCCCTGGAGGAATTTTTAAGTGTTAGAGAGGAAGCTGATATGCCAATAAGTCCAAGCTATTTCCCTGCTCACATATTTTCAGTGGCTCCCTGAAGTCTCCAGAATAAAGTCTAAACTGATGAGAATAGCATACAAGGCTCATTCCAAATTGTCCTTGGTCTTCCCTCCAAACTTCACCCTATGGCTCCCTGCTCCCCATCTAACACACAATCCTTTGTAGACACACGGGGTATTCAAAATGTTCAATTAAATGGAATGAAAAGATAAGTTTCTTTTGCTGCAGAAAGGTTCTGAACTCCATGCATATGTTGGGTCTTCACAGAGTTCCTGGAGGGGCAGGCACTCAGCACAGCAGTTAAACTGCCACTCAGGATGCTCGCACCTCATTTTGGAGTGCTTAGGTTCAGGTCCCAGTTCCACTCCCTGTCCAAGCTTCCTGCTTAAACAGACCCTGGAATCAGCAGGTGATCAGCAAATGATGGCCCAAGTAGTTGGTTCCCTGCCACCCACATGGGAGACACAGATGGAGTTCAAAGCTCTTGGCTTCAGCCTGGCCCAGTCCTGGTTATTGCAAGCATCTGGAGGAGTGAACTAGTGATGGAAGATCTCTCCCCCTCTCCCCTCAACAAGAAATATATCAAAATTAAAGAAAAAAAGTTCATGGAAATGTGTATAATGAAAAGCCACAAGTGGATTTCAAAATATTTTTATGGGGCTGGCACTGTGGCAAAGCAGGTAAAGCTGCTCCTGCAGTGCTGGCATCCCAATGGGAGCCAGTTCGAGTCCCAGCTGCTTCAGTTCTGACCCAGCTCTCTGCTATGGCCTGGGGAACCAGTAGAAGATGACCCAAGTCCTTGGGCCCCTGCACCTGTGTGGGAGACCCAGAAGAAGTTCCTGGCTTCTGGCTTCGGATCGGCCCAGCTCTGACAGGGCCACTGGGGGAGAGAGCCAGCAGATGAAAGATTTCTCTCTTTCTCTCTGCCTCTGCCTCTGCCTCTCTGTAACTCTGCCTTTCAAGTAAATAAATACATCTTTAAAAAATATTTAAATATTTTTACACCCAAATAAACCTCTTTGAATTCAATTTTTCCATGAACTTTTTGAAAAGCCTTTGTGTGGTAGAAGGAGTGTAGGCACTGGAGATAAGCAAAAGTCACTGAATTACCTCAGATTACTTCTTTTTCATCTCTACCACATTCAGCTCATCACTGATTCACATTCACTCTATCTCAAGATTTTATTTATTTATCTGAGAGACAGTGTTACAGACAGGGAGGGAGAGACAGAGAGAATGGTCTTTCATCTACTGGTTCACTCCCCAAATGGCCACAATGTCTGGAGCTGAGTCAATCCAAAGCCAGGGGCCAGGAGCTTCCTCTGGGTTTCCCACGTGGGTACAGGGGCCCCAGCACTTGGGCCATCTTCCACTACTTTCCCAGGCCATAACCAGAGGGCTGGATGGGAAGAGGAGCAGCTGGGACTAGAACTGGTGCCCATATGGAATGCCGGCTCCGCAGGCAGTCTTAGCCTATTAAAGCACAGCACCAACCTTTCATTCTGTCTCTTAGGTAATAAGCCCTATGGGGGCAGGAATCATATATAACTTGTTCACTGTTACACCCTTAGGGCCTAGCACTCTTCCTGGAAGTTCACTAAACATTTACTGATCACAATAAGACATGAATAATTATAGCCATGTCACTGTTACCATTCTAGTCCAGGTTACTGCCATCTCTCACCTGGTCATAATAGCATCCCAAGTGCCAAGTGATCCCCTACTATACCTGTTTCCCCCTGTAATCCATTTTATATTCTGCAGCAAGAGTGATCTTTCTGAAAAGCAAATATGCTGAAAAACTTGCAAAGATTTTCCATTGGTCTTAAAATAAATACCGTGATATCCTCAACATGGCCCACAAAATAAATATAATTTAGTTGTTAATAGTTTGGGCTATTGCTAGTTATGTGATCATAAGGTTACTAACTCTCACTAAGGTTTGGTTTCCTCATCTGAAAATGTAAACAGTAATTATTCATACCTCATAGAGTTGTGGGGAGGATTAAATAAGCTAACATAAATAAAATGATTAGCACATTGCTCAGTTCTGTGTTCAGTAATTGGAAGCCACAATTATTAGAACTTTAATGAGGTAGTCCCTGCCTATCTCTTGCTATTCCCCTTCATTTTCTGACAGCCTGTGAAGGTTCTTTCAGATCCTGGAATGTGCCATGCATCACCCCCCCCTTTTTTTATTTGATTTTTTTTTTTTTAAGACTCACTTATTCACTTGAAAGTCAGAGTTACAGAGAAAGAGGAGAGAGGTAGAGAGAGAGATCTTCCATCTGCTGGTTCACTCCACAGGTGGCTGCAATGCTAGATGTCTTCAAAGCCAGGAACTTCATCTGGGTTTCCCACTTGAGTGCAGGGACCCAAGTACTTGGGCCATCCTCCACTGCCCTCCCAGCCAGAGAAGTGGAGCAGCCAGGTCTTAAACTAGCACCCATATGGGATGCCGGGACTGCAGGCAGTGACTAAACCTGCAGTGCCACAGCACTGGCCCCACCCATGATCTTTTTTATTCCTATTCCTCTTTCTGGTTGGAATGTGGAAATATTCTTCCTCTGAAGGAAGTTCCATCTTCCCTTCTTGATACCCCATGTCAAGTGGCCCTGTAATGGCCTCCCACAGCATCTTAGCATTCATTATAGCACTGGTTACCCATTCATGACGTAGTGACTGACATTTAGCAATCCCTCAATAAACAGCCATTGAATGAACTCCCAATTCACTGCACTTTTCTTTTCCACACTCTTTGTACATGGTGTTTCTTCTTTCTGTTCTGCACAGAACATCATGACTGTTACAATCATATTTCCTTTCCCAGAGAAATGTTCCTGCCTACAACTTCTGTGGAAGAGAAGCCCTAGGTAGCCACAGCCATGTCCCATGGAGTCCCTTTCACTTAACCTAACTGGATCAGAATTGGCAACTGAAGCCATGGTGGCCAATCCAGAACCTGGTCAGCAACTGACAGCATACCTGGCACCAAAAATGGGTAGCTTGATCAAATTCTCTCTTACTCTCTAAAGTGTGAGTTAGAAAAAGGAGAGAATACCTCAATTAATCATGAGAACAAGAGCTAAAATGACAGCTGAAGAAAGCCACAAGAGAAACTCAAAGTTGTGAGGGGTGAAGGCAAGTGATGAGGTAATAAAAACTGTGAGGCAGAGAAGCATCCACACCATCTGAAGAATAGGAACCAATCGCTAGTGGTAAGAGAGGCCCTGCTAGGAGGAAAATAGCTAAGTCATGCTAATGACAAAGCATCAAGCCAAAAATACCAAAAGTGCTTTCTCTTGTTCTTCTGGATTATTAGTTTTCTTGAGCTTTTTTTCATATATCTTAAAATTTTTGTGTGTTATTTATTTAGTTTATTTGAGAGGTAGAAAGAAAGAGATAGAGAAAGAAAGAGAAATCTCTCACCCCCAGTTTATTCCCCAAATGTCCACAAAAGCAAGCACTGGGCCTGTACAAAGCTGAGAGCCAGGAACTCAATTCAAGTCTCCCATCTGCGCAGCAGGGACCCAATTTCTTGAGTCATCACCTGCTTACCTCCTAGAGTAAACATTAGTAGAAAGGTGGAATCTGGAACAGAGCTGAGACTCAAACCCAGGCACTCTGCCAGGGGACGCAGGTATCCTAAACAGCATCCTAACTGCTAGAACAAACATCCATCCCTCACAGATATCTTTAAAATAAAACTGTCAGGGTTGGTGCTGTGGTGTGGCAGTTAAAGCTGCTGCTTGCAGTGCCAGCATCCCATGTGGGCGCTGATTTGAGTCCTGGCTGCTCCACTTCCGATTCAGCTTTCTGCTGAAATCTTTCTGCTGTGGCCTGGGAAACTGGTGGAGGATGGCCCAAATCCTTGGGCTACTGCACCCGCGTGGGAGACCCGGAGGAGGCTCCTGGCTCCTGGCTTTGGATCGGCGCAGTTCCGGCCATTGCGGCCATCTGGGGAGTGAACCAGTGGATAAAAGACCTCTCTCTCTCTCTCTCTGCCTCTGCCTCTCTGTAACTCTGCATTTCAAATAAATAAATAAATCTGAAAGAAAGAAAGACAGGCAGGCAGGCAGAGTTGCAGAGAGGCAAAGGCAGAGAAAGAGGTCTTCCATCTGCTGGTTCACTCCCCAAATGGCCTCAATGGCCAGAGCTGTGCCAGTCCAAAGCCAAGGTGCCAGGAGCTTCTTCTGGGAGTCCACGAAAGTGCAGGGGCCCAAGGACTTGGGCCATCTTCTACTGTTTTCTCAGGCCACAGCAGAGAGCTGGGTCAGAAGTGGAGCAGCCGGGACTTGAACCGGCACCCATATGGGATGCTGGCACTGCAGGTGGCGGCTTTACCTGTTATGCCACAGTGTGGGCCCCATCACTCTGCCTTACAAATAAATAAATAAATTTTAAAAAGTTCATCAAAGCCCTCTGAAGTGGATGCTATTTCCTCCCTCCTCACTTTTTACAGATGGGAAAAGTGAAGCACAAAGAAAGCCTTGACAAAGATTGCCAAGTGGTACAGTGGGGTAAGCCACTGCTTGTGACATCAGCACCACATATGAGCATCAGCTTGAATTCTGGCTGTTCCTCTTCCAATCCAGCTCCCTGCTAATGTGCCTGGGAAAGCAGCAGAAGATGGCCCAATGCTTGGGCCCCTGCCACCCAGGTGGGAGACCTGGATGGAGTTCCAGGTTCCTGGCCATTTTGGCCATTTGGGGAGTATGAACCAACAGATGGAAAATCTCTCTCCCTTTCTCTGTGGCTCTGCCTTTCAAATACATACATACATACATACATACATAGCAAGTAAAGGGTAAAGAAAACATTCAAATCAGGAAGTCTGACTGTAGAGCCTGGAACTGCAGGGGAATATGGACAAAGGACAGTAGTTCTATGAATATCTGAGTACTCCCATACAGAGCACCTTCACACATTACATGAGAGCATCAGGAAGCTCCATGCTGGGGCAGGTGTTGGGTCTGGTGGTTAAGAGACCCACAGCTTATATCAGAGTGCCCAGGTTCAAGGCTCTGGCTCCTGATACCAGCTTCCTGCTAATACAGACCCTGAAGGCAGCAAGTGGTGGCTTGTAGTTTGGTCCTTACCACCCATGTGGGAGACCTGGATTGAGTTTCTCATTCCTGGTTTTAACCTGACACAGCCCAGCCTAGCTGTTGCAGGTATTTGGAGAGTGTGGGAGGAAACCAGTGGATGGGAACTCTTGTCTGTGTGTCTCTTGAATCAAAACAAAAGAAAACCCAGAAAGCAAACAAATTAATCCTCACGCCCTTTGTGAGAAATCAGCTGGCAGTTCTAGCCCTGAAACACCAAATACTCAGATTCTTTCTTCAGGCACAGAAAAATGAAACATATAGATCTATTTTGTAATTCTTTGGATCCTTAGAGGTGCTAACGCTTGGTAGTTTGGTCAGATTTTTAGTCTAGTTTCTAAAAAAAGAATTGTATTAAAGCATGAAAACCTTTCATCTGGGGCAAAGCAGCAACTTTCTCAGTTATCTCAAGAACTAGCAGTCTCTCCAGAAAACCAACAATTGAGGGTGTGTGTGTGAAGGGGTTGGGGGGAGTTGATATAGCGGTGATTCCACTTTTACTATGGTTTTTAAAGGAGTTTGGCTTTAGGGAGCTCTTGCAGATGCCTTTATTGGCAGCGTCAACCCATTGCTTTTGAGTTGCCACGGCAACAGGAAGCCAAACCGGAGGGTGAGGGTGGGGGTGCTATTTAGTGGTGAGTGGTAAGAAATCAACTGAAAGGAAAGCTCTTTGAGGGAAACCTGGCATTGTGTGTGGTATGGGAGTACAGCAGGGTGTTTATGTATTGATATAGGGTAAACATGCCTCTTAGCAGGATGGATATCCAAGGAGTAAAGCCTAGAACAAACAGGAAGGCTACCTTGGGGCTTCCTAGCATGGCTTCTTCCTCCCCATTGCGTGTATCTCAGAGTTCTGAGCAAATGACCAGGGGAAGGGTCTGCAGGTGGCAACGGTTTAGCACTAAAACATTCTCGAGAGTCAACGGTGCTCTGAGGAACAGGAATAGTCCACGGATTCCTCAGAAAGCGAGGGAACAGCAGGAGCTGCCTGTACCTGAGTAAAATTCACCAGGGAGGTGAGTGAGATTTGTGTTAGGGCTGAATTCCTGGTGACACAGCCATATGGCTTTTGCCGACTGCCATCCTTCAGTGTGCTCCTTTTGGGGAGCAGCTAAATGGATAGAGGATTCTGCTTTCCTGACTGTCACCTTTAATCCCTCCCCCATAATCAGCTGGCATTCTTAAATGACTACTCAAGGTGTCCCAGCCTATCCTGCCAGCTTGATTCCTACCTAAGATAAAGGTTCCTCCTCCCCCTTCTGCGAGCTGCTTTCCCACATCTCTGATTTTCCCCCTAGAGTAGGAGGCTCCAGGGGACCACAGCTGACTCTGCCAGGCACAGAGGGTTGAGTCATCCTGCAGGCGTCAGAGCTGTTAGCAACAGCTCTGCTGATCTGTATGCAGCTCCAACTCCCGCTCCAGCTCAGAGTTTGGAGCCGTCTTGTTCAAAAGTAAAGAACAGAACACAGATGGCTGGTAACAGGATCCCACAGGGGCCTCCTTTCCCACTGAGCCCATCCTACTAATCCTTTTACAGAAAAGAAAATAAATCCTGAATGGAGGAAAAAAAAAAGTGGGGGGGTGGGGGTGGGAAGAGTATCAGCTTTTACATGTTCTGTGGTCTTGATGGAAGTTATCTGAGAATAACTCCAGCTATCCTTTAAACTCCCCAGGCATGTCCTCCTCCTGGTCTCTCTTTTTCCTCGTCCACTTCTTTTCTTTTCCTTCCTCTCATTTGCCATCCCTGTTCCCTCTTCTCTGTAGTATTCTTGAATCTGAAGGAGTATTTTGCCTGAATGCCTTCTCTTTCCAGTAAAGCAACTCTAATGCATATGTGTACTAAAAAACTGAAGGCACTGGGAGTTCAGAGTGGCTGATTTTATCAGTTTAATCTCTTAGAAGTCCCCTTAAAGCATTTTCTACTACAAAGAAGCACAATGTAGTACAAAGAAACCACCTTTTGGGCCAGAAAGAGGTGGAATTAAAGTACTGTTCTAAAAAATGAACAAATAAAAAAAATTCTGCTCTGAGGGGAGGGCATCGTGGTGCAGGGGTTAAGCCACCTCTTGGGATACCTGCATCCCATGCCTGGGATTGAGTTCTACCTCCACTTAGAATCCAGCTTCTTGCTAATGTGCCTGGGAGGCAGCAAAGGATGGCTCAAGTACTTGAGACTCTGTAAAATATGTGGGAAACCTGGATGTAGCTCTAGATCAATTTTATTTCAAAAGCAGAGAGAGAGAGAGAGAGAGAGAGAGAGAGAGAGCGAGAGAGGAATGGAAAGACAGAAAGAGGGAGAGAGACTTTCATCCTCTGGTTTACTCCCCAAATGGCTTACAACCAAGGCTGAACCAGGCTGAAGCCAGGGGCCTGGAACTCCACCCAGGTCTCCCACATGGGTAGCAGGAGCCCAAGCGCTCAGGACATTGTCAGCTGATTTCCCAGGCACATTATAGTGGATTGGAAATGGAACAGTCGTGACTCGAATCAGCACTCAAATGGGATGCTGGCGTTGCAGGCAGCGGCTTAACCCGCTGCACCCCCTCCCCCAGTAAATAAATCTTTAAAAAGAAATTCTGCTCCAAGGGGCAGGCATTAGGCACAGCAGCTGAGCAGCTGCTTGGAATGCCCACAACCCAATTAGACTGACTGGTTTGGAGTCCTGGTTCTGTCCCTGATTCCAGCTTCTTGCTAATGTGTATCCTGGTAGGCAGCAGGTGATGGCTCAAGCACTTGGGTCCCTGCCACCTGCATGGTAGGGTTTCTTTTCTTTTTTTCAAAAATTTATTTATTTAATTGAAAGGCAGAGTTATACAGAGAGAAGGAGAGGCAGAGAGAGAGATCTTCATCTGCTGGTTTACTCTCCAATTGGCCACATGTCGCTCCCCTTCTTCGCGGAGGAACGACACAGGACCCTGTGCTGTTCTTTTGTCTGCTCGGCCCTTCCCAGGTTTGCAGGGAAGGGTTGGCTGCCGTCCCTCCACCTCCGTGGAAGGGCGGTTCACCCTGCCACTTTCCCCACTTCCGCGGGGGAGCGGCACACTGCCGGCCGGCTCTCTCGAGGGGCTGCTCAGATGTTCCTCAGGTGTTCCCCTTAGATGGTCCCTCTCTCCTCCTTTATAGTCCTCTTCCACCAATCCCAACTCTGCTACCCACATGCTGAGTACGCTGCTCTCCTCCAATCAGGAGCAGGATCAGCTCCTGCAGGTTACTGGTCGAACTGGAGGCAGCTGTGTAAAAGCTGTTTACTCCTCTCCCAGCGCCATATTGTGGGAGAGCAGATGCATAGAATAAGTCTTAATTCCAGTAATTTAGTCTAGTCCGAGTTGCTCCCCACAGCCACAATGGCCGGAGCTGCACCAATGAGAAGCCAGGAGCCAGGAGTTTCTTCCGGGTCTCCCAATGGGTGCAGGGGCCCAAGGACTTGAGCCATCTTCTACTGCTTTCCCAGGCCATAGCAAAGAGCTGGATTGGAAGTGGAGCAGCTTGGACTCAAACCGGCACCCATATGGTATGCTGGCACTGCAGGTGGTGGCTTTACCTGCTACGCCACAGCACTGGCCCCATGGTAGGATTTCCAGACTCCTGGTTTCATTCTGGCTCAGCCTCAACTGTTACAGGCATCTGGAAAGTAAACCAGTGAATGGAAGATCTCTGTCTGTCTCTGCCTTTCAAATAAATAAATAAAAATTTAAAAAATAAAACAATTCTGCTCTGAAATTTATTGTGTGTGACTTGGCATTTTACCTAATCACTCCAAATCCCTGGTATGGCATCTAACTATGTATGAGTATACATGAGTATATACTTTGCCAGTTGGCCTATAGGTTAAATTAGATTAAGGTAAGACACAGTGTCTGCAACATAATAGGTGCCCAATGAATATTAATTCTCTCTCTTCCCTATCTGATGTTGTAAGCATAAGTCCCTGTTTTCAAGAAACTGAAAATAAGTTTCAAGTGCTACTGATAGAACTATGGAAAGAAAGCAGAGTAGGAAGTGTGTGTGTTTTCCAAGACTAAAAGACTTTGTAAAAAACTAGTATGTAAAGCCGGCGCCACAGCTCACTAGGCTAATCCTCTGCCTTGTGGCACCGGCACACCGGGTTCTAGTCCCAGTCGGAGCGCCGGATTCTGTCCCGGTTGCCCCTCTTCCAGGCCAGCTCTCTGCTGTGGCCAGGGAGTGCAGTGGAGGATGGCCCAAGTGCTTGGGCCCTGCACCCCATGGGAGACCAGGATAAGTACCTGGCTCCTGCCTTCGGATCAGTGCGGTGCACCGGCCGCGGCAGCCATTGGAGGGTGAACCAATGGCAAAAGGAAGACCTTTCTCTCTGTCTCTCTCTCTCTCTCACTGTCCACTCTGCCTGTCAAAAACAAAACAAAAAAACTAGTATGTAAATACACTAATGTTGCTTTTCCATAATTTAGGGATTCCTAGTAAAGACTGCTGGTCTCCTCATGTTGCTATAAAAATTGTATAACAGTATTTTCTTTGGAATATCAGATGCCTGGGTTGCAGGCCTGACTTCGTGGCGCAGCAGGTTAGACGCTGCCTGCCACGCTGGCATCACATATTAGAGCACCATTTCTAATCCTGGCACCTGGGAAAGCAGTGGAAGACAGCCCAAGTCCTTGGGTCCCTGCCACTCATGTGGGAGACTCAGATGGAGTTCCAGGCACCTGGCTTTAGCCTATTCTAGCCCTGGCCTTTGCAGCCATTTGGGGAGTGAACCAACAATGGAAGATCTCTTTCATCTGTCTCTCCATCTCTGTCACTCTGCCTTTCAAATAAATAATTTTTTTTTTTTAAAAGAACATGCTAGCCGGCGCCGTGGCTCAATAGGCTAATCCTCCACCTTGCGGCGCCGGCACACCGGGTTCTAGTCCCGGTTGGGGCGCCGGATTCTGTCCCGGTTGCCCCTCTTCCAGGCCAGCTCTCTGCTATGGCCAGGGAGTGCAGTGGAGGATGGCCCAGGTGCTTGGGCCCTGCACCCCATGGGAGACCAGGAAAAGCACCTGGCTCCTGGCTCCTGCCAGGATCAGCGCGGTGCGCCGGCTGCAGCGGCGGCCATTGGAGGGTGAACCAGCGGCAAAGGAAGACCTTTCTCTCTCTGTCTCTCTCTCACTGTCCACTCTGCCTGTCAAAAAAAAAAAAAAAAAAAAAAAAGAACATGCCGGGGTGCTGATTGTGTGATATTATGTAAGTTATTTTCCCTCTCTGGGCCTTACCTGGACAAAGGATCATTGCTCTTTTTCACTTCAGGAAGGGAGGAAGATTGGTTAAAGTTCATATAAACTCTAGGAGAAAAGTTAATTACTGGATGGTATTATCTTTGGCAGTAAGGATATCAGAAGTGTGTGCAATCAGGTCAAATGCCAGTGTTCAATTTATGTGATTACCAAAGACAGCTGACACAGGTTTGTGGTTTGACATAGTCCCTTTGTTCCAAATAACAAACATGTGTAATGTCAATTATACTAATGTGTTTTGCTCTAGTTGAAACAAGGAGGCTGATGATGAGACCGGGACATCATACCTCATTCTCTCTGACCAGGCACTCTCTGACAACACGTTTTTCCTGTCTCTCTTTGTAACTAGTAATTAGGTTCTAAGCTGAGCTGTCAGGAATCTTGACAGCCTTCACAGGCAGTCACCACCTGACAATTTACAACTTTGGGCTTTTCACAGCTGGCATGTTCTTCCCAGGCAACCCAAATTTCTCAGTATGATGCCCCTCCTTATCATTCAAAGAGTCTCACCTGAGGAAAGGTAGCATTCTCAATGTATTATCTAATTCCAAAGCAGACTGTTGGGTTTCATGGTGGTGATGGGGAAAAACTGATTCTATGGTTTGGTAATGGAGCAAGAGTCATCAAAGCCATAAGTGGAATGGGAGTATGGGAATCTGATGCAGCCTCTCAAAAACAAAGGGAAAAAAATTAGTTAATAATGTTGCTTTTTCCTTTGTTTTAAAAAGTTCAACCTGTATACATCCAAAACATTGAAAGCACGCACTCAAATAGATATTTGACACCTATGTTCATAGCAAAAATATTCATAATACCAAAAGGTGGAAGCAACCCAAGTGTCCATCAACAGATGAGTGAATACACAAAATGAGTTGCATATATACAATGGAATATTATTCAGTCTTAAAAAGGACACATACTACAACATGGATGAACCTTGAGGACATTATGCTCAGTGAAATAAGCAAGTCACAAAAGGACAAATATTGTGTGACTCCACTTATGTAAGCTACTTTACTAAAATGCTCAAAGTCTTAAAGACAGAAAGTAGAATGATACATTTCAGAGCTGAGGGCAGAGGAAATGGAGAGTTTTTGTTTAATGGGTACAGTGTTTCAGTTTTAGAAGATGAAATAAGTTCTGCAGAAAGATGGTGTGATGATTGCACAACAATGTGAATATACATAAAGCCATTAAACCATTTGCTTAAAAAATCATTTTATCACAATTTTTTAAAAAAGCCTAACCCTTTTTGGTTAGGGTAGTTGATGAGAAAAAAAATTAGGGGGCCAGCACGTGGCTCACTTGGTTAATCCTCCACCTGTGGCGCCGGCATCCCACATGGGCATCGGGTTCCAGTCCCGGTTGCTCCTATTCCAGTCCAGCTCTCTGCTGTGGCCTGAAGAGGCAATAGAGGATGGCCCAAGTGCTTGGGCACTGCACCCGCATGGGACACCAGGAGGAAGTACCTGGCTCCTGGCTTTGGATTGGCGTAGCTCCAGCCGTGGCGGCCATTTGGGGGTGAACCAACGGAAGGAAGACTTTTCTCTCTGTCTCTCTCTCTCACTGTCTAACTCTATCTATCAAAAAAAAAAAAAAAATCAGTTATTCCTAGGCTGAGTCAGAAGCTCCAAGGATGGGCTCTCATACTGACCTCGATCACGGCACTTTTCTGTAAAGTCTACCATGCTGCCCATGTCTTATTGCTGCTGGCTAGCAGACAGTGCATCCTTTCTCTCTTTTTAAATATTTAGTTATTTGAGAGGCAGAGTTACAGACAGAGGGAGAGATGGAGACAGAGAGAGTGAGAGATCTTCCATCTGCTGGTTCACTCTCCAGATGGCTGCAATGGCAGGAGCTGATCTGGAGCCACTAGGAGCCAGGAGCTCCTTCTGGGTCTCCCATGTGGGTTCAGGGGACCAAGTACTTGGGCCATCTTCTACTGCTTTCCCAGGTGCAGTAGCAAAGAGCTGGATAGGAGGTAGAGCAATTATAACTCAAACTGGTGTCCACATGGGATGCTGGCACCACAGGTGGAGAAGACTTAGCCTACTATGCAACAGCACCAGCCCATAGATGGTGCATCTTTTTCTGGTAACCATGCCTCAGTTTCTTGCTGGGAGCTGCTCCCTCCTCTCTTCACAGTCTGTGTGTCCCATGTGTCCCTTTACTCCATGCCCCAAGGATGGAGCACATTTATTAGGCCTAAACCGATCCTTGTATACAGTGCATAACATTCCCACGAGTCTGGTTCAGGGCTGGGTACGTGATCCCACTAGAGCCAATAAGTGCAGTAAGATTTTCTCTGAGATTTTTGGAAAAGAAATTCTCTCATTTTTTCCTCCTAAAAGTTGATGATGATGATAGTAATGATAAAGAAATAGTCAATGCTTATTGAGCGCTTGTTCTATGCCAGGAAGAGGTCTAAACACCGAACTTATTTTATTTACTCTTCACAACAATCATGTTGGATATATATGATTATTATTCCTTTTACAAATGGTGGAACTGAGGGGCCGGCGCTGTGGCTCACTTGGTTAATCCTTTGCCTGTGGTGCCAGCATCCCATATAGGCACCGGGTTCTAGTCCTGGCTGTCCCTCTTCCAGTCCAGCTCTCTGCTGTGGCCAGGGAGGGCAGTGGAGGATGGCCCAAGTGTTTGGGCCCCTGCACCCGCATGGAAGACCAGGAAGATGCACCTGGCCCCTGTCTTTGGATGGGCGCAGCACCAGCTATAGTGGCCATTTGGGGAGTAAACCAATGGAAGGAAGACCTTTCTCTCTCTCTCTCTTGCTGTCTATAACTCTACCTGTCAAATAAAAAAAAAAATTGGTGGAACTGAGGCACAGAGAATTTTGATTAATTTATCAACATCTCACAGCCAGTTTCTGATGAAGCCGTGTTACATCTAACTTTCACTCTTAGCTACTATACTTTATTACTTTGAGAGAATGTATAGATTGGAAACACTGCTGAATTTTGCTATGAATCCCCAGATCAGTGGAGATACATTACAGAGATAAAACCAGATCATTTTTCTTTAAAGACTTATTTATTTATTTAAAAGGCAAAGTTACAGAGAGAGAAGGTGAGACAGAGAGAGAGTGAGATCTTCCATCTACTGATCACTCCCCAAGTGGCTGCAACAGCTGGGGCTGTCCAGGCTGAAGCCAGGAGCCTGGAATCCAGGTCTACCAACTGGCTGCATAGGCCCAAGCACTTGGGAACCTTCCGCTGCTTTCCCAGGTGCGTTAGCAGGGAGCTGAATTGGAAGTGGAAGCAGTCAGCACTCATATGAGATATTGGTGTTGCAGGCAGAGGCTTAACCTACTGTCACAATGCCAGCCCCAAAACTAGATCATTTGAGCCCTGGAGTTACCTCTGTCTGAAGCCTTCCCTAATACTAGATTTTGTGTGTGTATGTGTGTGAGAGAGAGAGAGAGAAAAAAGAAAAGGAAAATTCTCATTTCTCTCAAGCTACTTTTCGTCTGTTCTCTGTCATTTGCAACCAAAGAGTCCTAAGTGACAGAATTGTTTATTTGTTGGCTTTTTTCCAGTAGGCTATGAGTTTCTCAAAGTAGGAAAGCTATCTTATTTATCTTAATGCCCAAAGAGCTAGCATAATGTACACAATTGACATTTGATAAATGTTTGCTATCAATTCAATATTCTCCAAATAGTTTTTGTCACATGTCAGAAACTGAGATAGGTGTGAGAGTTAGAAATAAGAATGAGTGGATAAGCTGTTTGCCTGGAGCATATGGAAGAAGAGTTATGGAAAAGGTTAGTGTGATAGAGAACTCTGGGAAAAGATGCACATACATGCTAGCATCCTTGGGAAGTTGATGTCACCTTGGCATTATGTGCATGGCTGATGAACATGTCTGGGTCCCTGCATGTGCCAGATGTTTTCACAACTGTCTAAAGTTTCAAGAATGTCTGGAAGGCACCTGCTTCCTCAACTAATGTATATACCAGAAACATACCTAGTCCTGTCCTGTGAACATGTTTTTAGCCATACTTCTATGTACTTCTATGTGTCACATCTGAAAAGTATATACTATAAAATGAGTATGCCCTGCTCATTTTTCAGAGTTACACTGAGGATCAAAAGAAGTCACAGAAATGAGGGTAACAGAGAACATCCAGGTGATAGTTGCTTTCTTTTACCTGGCCACAAATGTTAATATATTCTACTCTAGCTAGCATCCCTATAAAATCATATCATTTGGCCTCAATAGAATAGTCATATTCTATTGATAATAATTCTATTCTACTTATAGTTAGCGCATCTGTTATTTTCTTTCCAGAATTTCTTGCTCTTCTTCTGGCAAAAAGTACCCTACATTCCTTTTGAGAATTTCCTCTCCATCATCCTATGTAGTTCTGTGGGGGTGTGATTCTGAGCCTCATGCCACAGGATGGCACACAATGACAGCTGGGGCATTCAAAATATTTTACCCCTTAGTGAAGCAACTGGTCCACAGAAAGGCATGTGATACAGGGCTCAAGCTGGATCACTCAGAGATGGTCATTTGGATTTTATATACTGTTATGCAAGAGTAAGGAAGCTGGCATTGTGGTGCAGTGGTTAAGTGACCTCCTGCAATGCTGGCATCCCATATGGACACCGGTTGAGATCTGGCTGCTTCAGTTCTGATCTAGCTTTCTGCTAATGAGCCTGGGAAAGCAGAGGAAGATGACCTCAGCCCTTGCGCCCCTGCATCCCTGTGAGACTCGGAAGAAACTCCTGGCTTCAGCCTGGCACAACCCTGGCTGTTGCAGCCATTTGGGGAGTGAACCAATGGATGGAAGCTTGCTCACTCTCTCTCTCTCTCACTCTGTCGCTCCTTCTCCCTCTGTAACACTGCCTTTGAAATAAACAAAAAAAATAAATCTTGGCCGGCGCCGCGGCTCAATAGGCTAATCCTCTGCCTTGCGGCGCCGGCACACCGGGTTCTAGTCCCGGTTGGGGCGCCGGATTCTGTCCCGGTTGCCCCTCTTCCAGGCCAGCTCTCTGCTGTGGCCTGGGAGTGCAGTGGAGGATGGCTCAAGTGCTTGGGCCCTGCACCCCATGGGAGACCAGGAGGAAGCACCTGGCTCCTGCCATTGGATCAGCGCGATGTGCCGGCTGCAGCGCGCTGGCCACGGCGGCCATTGGAGGGTGAACCAATGGCAAAAGGAAGACCTTTCTCTCTGTCTCTCTCTCTCTCTCTCACTGTCCACTCTGCCTGTCAAAAAAAAAAATCTTTAAAAAAAAAAAAAAGAGTAAGAAGCTATCCTTTACTTTTGCGGTCTCTAAACTGGGAAGATGTAAGTCTGGATCTTCTGTGCCATTCCTTCCATTCCCCACCCCCACCCCAGGATCGCATCCCTCTGCTCCATGAAATAAATGAGTAAGATGGAATTTTTCATCTTAGTATGATTTATGTGAAGCCTCAAATTCTGATCTGATCATCTTCAAAAGGCTCAAATACATTCAAATTCTGCATTTAACTAACATTCTGAGTTAAGAAGATTTATAAAGAAGAAAAACTAAGGATGAGTTTCATGATAACCATTTGATGTTTAGATCTATAATCCTGTAACCCTGCTCAGGGGTTTGGGGCAGTGGGTGAGAGAGAACAGGTTATATAAGAAAAGTCACATAGCAGTCAAGCCTAAGTAGTTGGATGAAACCTGAATTTCAAGACAGGGGCTTCTACCACTAATGAGCATAATACAGTATATCTGTAAAAGAAACATTTAATTAAAAGCAATATTAGAAATCTTCCTGGGGTGGATGTTTGGCCTAGTGGATAAGACACTGAGTAACTTGCCTGTGATTCCCAGCTCTGGCTCCCAGTTCCATCTTCCTGCCAGTGTAGACCCTGGAGAGCAACACGTGATGGCTCAAGTTGGTTGGGTTCCTGCCACCCAGATGGGAGACTTGGATTAAGTTCCTGGCTCCTGTCTCCCACACCAGGCCAGCTCTGGCCATTGCAGGTGTTTGGAGAGTGAACCGGTAAATGGGAACCCTCTCTTTCTATGTTTCTATCTCTCTGCTTCTCAAATAAATGAGTAGAAAAATAAATTTAAAAAGTAAAAAAAAAAAAATCTGCTGTGTGAAGACAGTATCATTGGCAGCATTCAATATTGGGGTATATTAAACTAGACAGCAGCAGTGGGAAGCACATGGGACCCCAGATTTACCAGCTGTGCCTGCCTCCTCAGTGTAGACACACACAACTTCATAAACAAAAAACAATCTATAGGGAAACATATCTAGTGATTTGGGAGCTGGGTGTGGTGTGTGGTGAGATGGATAAAAAGGAGACTGAAATAGACAAACACATAAAAATTTCTTTTAGTTCCTTTTTAATTACACAGTCTAATAAATTTCCTTTTTTCCCTTTTCTTAAGCTGATTTGAATTGTTACTTTAAAGCGAATGATATCTTACTAATACAGTACTACTACTTAGTAAACAGAAATCCAAAGAGGAGGTCCTGAGATAATCCCAGACCAATAAAACACCAACTTGTTTTGTGCTTTGATCGCTGGCTTTTTATATTTCATATCCTATGTGGCACAAATCTGATAAGAATTTGTATAGATTTTAAAAAAAAAGAAATCATAACAAAAGTCAGCCAAAAAGAAGAGCATGACAAAATCACCAATTGGCCCTTGAAGATACATCCCAAAAACCTCTTGTCCACAAACATGCTGTCCTACCCTTCCCACAGTCACAGATGTTGCAGACAACCACAACCGTGATGCACCAATTATGAGGGCTTCCAGGGTGTAGTGTCAGAGCAGTGGGATGAATATTTACTTCCTTACACGTATACAGTAATAGCAAACCCTTTAAAACATTTCCCACGGGCTAGGCATAGGGCCAAGCACTTTATTTGTTATCATGTTTAATCCTCATACAAACCTCTGCTAGGGAGTAATGTTAACCCAATTTTACAATGAAGAAAGGCATGACATCAAGTAAGGAAGTCACAGACAGTAATAACTGATGGGGGCCGGCATTGTGGCATATGGGTTAAGCTGCCCCATGTGACAAAAGGACGCTCTACTTCCTATCCAGCTCCCACTAATGCCTGAGAAAGCAGCAGAAGATGGCCCAAGTCCTTGGGAACCTGGACCCATGTGGGAGACCGGGAAGAAGCTTCTGGCTTCAGCCTGGCCCAGCCATGGCCCTTGTGGCCATTTGGGGAGTGAATCACAGATGGATGATCTCTCTCTATCTCTCCCCTTCTCTTTCTCCATAACTCTGCCTTTCAAATAAATAAAAATAAATATTTAAAAAAACAAAGTAAGTGATGGAGGTAGAATTCTAAAGTCAATGTCTAGCTGTTGCTGTGCTATCTTTCCATCCACTGCTTAAGTTCTTTCAGTCTAGATTCTTTTAGACCCTGGAGTGGCTGCTTTAACTTATTAATGGCTTACTGCAGATGCTTATCTGATAGATACTTGAGACTGAAAGGTTTCTAGGTCAGGACTTTCTTGGGCTGAACTGTATTCTACAGTCCTTTGGGTTTTGGCCTCTCATTGATCTACTCTTGTGGGTTAAAATGGAAGAATTTGCTGCTTTCACATGAGAGTACTAGAAAAAAAATTGGCAATTTTAAAAGATGTGCACAAGCCAGCGCCACGGCTCACTAGGCTAATCCTCCGCCTTGCAGCACCGGCACACCGGGTTCTAATCCCGGTTGGGGCGCAGGATTCTGTCCCAGTTGCCCCTCTTCCAGGCCAGCTCTCTGCTGTGGCCCAGGAGTGCAGTGGAGGATGGCCCAGGTGCTTGGGCCCTGCACCCCATGGGAGACCAGGATAAGTACCTGGCTCCTGCCATCGGATCAGCGCGGTGCGCTGGCCATTGGAGGGTGAACCAACGGCAAAAGGAAGACCTTTCTCTCTGTCTCTCTCTCTCACTATCCACTCTGCCTGTCCAAAAAAAAAAAAAAGATGTTCACAAAAATGTATCCCATTGTGCTCGCTTCGGCAGCACATATACTAAAATTGGAACGATACAGAGAAGATTAGCATGGCCCCTGCGCAAGGATGACACGCAAATTCGTGAAGCGTTCCATATTTAAAAAAAAAAAAAAAAAATGTATCCCATTATAGAGGAGAGGAGAACTCACGAGGCAATTCTTTACATGACCTTCTTCATTTTCCAGCCTGTATCCTTGCTTATCTCAGGCATCTTCTTGTTAGACCTAGCTGTGTAATATGTGTCAGCCAGACCAAAGCAACTTGCTTTGGTGTTTGGTCCTGGCATCTAAAGACAAAAATCTATTGAGGCAGGGCTGGTTCTGTGGCATAGTGAGTTAAGCACAGCCCATGACACTGGCATCCCAAATGGGCACTGGTTCTAGACCTGGATGCTCTACATTTTTTTAAAATATTTTATTTATTTATTTGAGAGGTAGAGTTATAGACAGTGAGAGGGAGAGACAGAGACAAAGGTCTTCCTTCTGTTGGTTCACTCCCAAGATGGCCGCAACGGCCAGAGCTGTGCCGATCTGAAGCCAGGTGCTTCCTTCCGGTCTCCCATGTGAGTGCAGGTGCCCAAGTACTTGGGCCATCTTCTACTGCTTTTCAGGCCATAGCAGACAGCTGGATTGGAAGAGGGCAGCCAGGACTAGAACCAGCGCCCATATGGGATGCTGGCGCTGCAGGCAGAGGATTAACCTACTCACGGCACCAGCTCCCTTGGATGCTCTACTTTTTTTTTTTTTTTTTTTTTTTTTTAATTTTTTGACAGGCAGAGTGGACAGTGAGAGAGAGAGAGAGAGACAGAGAGAAAGGTCTTCCTTTGCCGTTGGTCCACCCTCCAATGGCCGCCGCGGCCGGTGCGCTGCACTGATCCGACGGCAGGAGCCAGGTACTTATCCTGGTCTCCCATGGGGTGCAGGGCCCAAGCACTTGGGCCATCCTCCACTGCACTCCCTGGCCACAGCAGAGAGCTGGCCTGGAAGAGCGGTAACCGGGACTAGAACCCGGTGTGTCAGCGCCGCAAGGCGGAGGATTAGCCTAGTGAGCCACGGCTCTGGCTTGGATGCTCTACTTCTGATCCAGCTCCCTACTAATGTGCCTGGGAAGCAGTAAAAGATGGATCAAGTACTTGGGCTCCTGCATCTGTGGGAAAGACCCAGAGGAAGTTCCTGGCTCTTGGCTTTGGATCAGGCCAGCTCTGGCCATTGTGGCCATTTGAGGTGTGAACCAGTGGAAGGAAGATCTCTCTGTCTCTGCCTCTTTCTTTCTCTTGCTTTCTGTAATTCTGCCTTTTAAATAATAAATAAATCTTTTTAAAAAAAATCTATTGGTACACTGATAACATCCCAGGATACACTGAATGGACTTCTAGCAATGTATCTGACAAGGAGTGACTCATCTTTAGTTTTTAAATGAGTAATTCTAAGACACGTCCTTCTCACTAACTAGCCTCTCACACACTCACATTTATTGCTGTTTGCCTTCTATCATAAGGAGAGACATTACATAAATAATAATAATGTTATCACAAAAAAATTTATACACTAGATAATGTTGGGCAGAGGTACCACCATGAGCAATGAATTTCCCCCAATTTTATTATTATTATAATTATTTTTAAAATATTTATTTTGTTTACAGAATTTATTTACAGAGTTACAGAGAGAGGTAGAGATAAATAGAGAGAGAGGTCTTCTATCTGCTGGTTCATTCTCCAAATGGCCACAATAACTGGAGATGAGCCATTCTGAAGCCAGGAGCTAGGAGCTTCCTCTGGGTCTCCCACATGGGTGCAGGGGCCCAAGCACTTGGGACATCTTTTGCTGCCTTCTTAGGTGCATTAGTAGGGAGCTGGATTGGAGGTGGTGCAGCCAGGACATGAACTGGTACCCATATGGGATGCCGGCACTGCAGGTCAGGGCTTTAATTCTCTGTGCCACAGCACCAGCCCCTATTTTATTATTTTTAAGTCTTTATTTATTTATTTAAAAGCCAGAATGACAAAGAGAGAGAGAGAGGGAGGAAAGGAAGGAAGGAGGGGAGGAGAGGGAATAAGGGTGGTGGGCAGGGAAAGAAAGATATATCTTCCAAAGACTGGTTCACTCACCAAATACCTGCAACAGCTAGGGTTGGGCCAGCTGAAGCCAGGAGCTAGGAACTCCATCTGGATCTCATACATGGGTAGCAAGAACTCACGTACCTGGGCTATCATTGCTGCTTATCAGGAAGCTTAACTGGAATTGTGGTACAGCCAGGAATCAAACCAGGCACTCTGATATGGTACACAAGCATCTTATGCAGCAGATTAACCTGCTGCATCACAATGTCTGGCCCTCTCCCAAATTTTAGTAGCAGTCTGGTAGAATAACCAAAGTAGAGTTTTTTCTTTTTCTTTTCTTTTAACTATTTATTTATTTATTTGAGTTATAGAGGCTGGTTCACTCCCTAGATGGCTGCAATAGCTGGAGCTGCGCTGATCTGAAGCCAGGAGTCAAGAGTTTCCTCCAGGTCTCCCATGCAGGTGCAGGGGCTCAAGGATCTAGGCCATCCTCCAATGCTTTCCCAGGCCATAGCACAGAGATGGATCAGAAATGGAGCAGCCAAGAGTTGAACCGGCAACCATATGGGATCCAGCACTGCAGGCAACAGCTTTACCCACTATGCCACAGCACCAGCCCTGAGTTTTTTCTTTTAAAAGTTTATTTACGGGGCTAGCACTGTGGCTTAGTGGGTAAAGCTACCACCTGTGACCCCAGCGTCCTATATAGGCACCAGTTTGAGTCCCAGCTGCTCCAGTTATGATCCAGCTCCCTGCTAATATGCCTGGGAAAGCACCAGAAGATGGCCCAAGTCCTTGGGCCCCTGTACCTATGTCTGAGACCTGGAAGAAGCTCCTGGCTCCTAACTTTGGTCTGGCCCAGCCCTGGTCACTGTGACCATTTGGGGAGTGAACCAGTGGATGGAAGATCTATCTGTCTCTCTCTCCCTCCCCACACTGCAACTTTGTCTTTCAAATAAATAAAATAAATCTTTTCTTTAAAAAATTTGTTTATTTATTATTTGAAAGGCAGAGAAGCAACAACAGCAGAGAGAAAGAGAGAAAGAGAGAAAGAGAGAGAAAGAGAGAGAAAGAGAGAAAGAGAGAGAGAGAGAGAGAGAGAGAGAGAGAGAATGAATCTCCTCCTCCACTGGTTCACTCCCCAAATGCCTGCACCAGCCAGGGCTAGATCAGGTAGAAGCCAGGAGCCAAGAATTCAATCCAGGGAGCCCACATTGTGGCACAGTAGATTAAGCCAGGACTACAAAGCCAGCACCCCATACAAGTCCCACCTGTTCCACTTTCCATCCAGCTTCCTGCTAATACACCTGGGAAAGCAGTGGAGGATGGCCCAAGTGCTTGGTCTCCTGACATCCACATGGGAGATCCATATGAAGCTTTGAGCTTCAGCCTGGCCCAGCACTGGCCACTGCAGCAATTTAGAGAATGAACAAGCAGATGGAAGCTACCCCTCTCTCCCTCTCTGTAACTATCTTTCAAATAAAATAGTTATTTAAAGATGTATTTATTTATTTGAAAGGCAAAGTATATAGAGGAGGGAGAAACAGAGAGAGAGAGATCTTCTACCCACTTGTTTACTCCCCAGATGGCTACAATGGCCAATCCAAAGCTGGGAGCCAGGAGCTTCTTCTGGGTTTCCTGTGAGTGGCAGGGGCCCAAGCACTTGGACCTTCTGCTGCTTTCCCTGGTGCATTAGCAGGGAGTTATATTAGAAGTGGAACAGGCAGGTCTCGAACTGGCACCCATAGGGAATGCTGGCTATGCATGGGGCAGCTTAAGCAGCTATGCCACAACAATGGCCCCAATAACTTCAAAAAATATATATATATATAAGTACTCAATCCAGGTCTCTCACATGTGTGGCAGGAATGCAACTACGCGAACCATCACTGCTGCCTCCCAGTGTCTGCAGTGGCAAGAAACTAGAATCAAGATCTGGAGCTAAGAATTAAACCCAGGTATTCTGATTTGGGAGGTGGGTATCTTAACTGCTAGGCCAAATGCCACCCCAAACTTATTTTTTATTGCACTTTTTCTATAACTTCTTGAAGTACCCTAATATACAGATATTAAACATATTCAGATATTGCATACATAAATATACATGGCATCAAACTAGAGTAGTTGGTGGTGTCAGGAATACAATATGGTGGAAAGAGGGTGTGCTTTGGATTCATTCATATCTGAGTTCAAATTCTAGTTCACCATTTATCTATCAGTTGGTATTTGAGGCATGTAATATAAGCTCTCTGATATAAATTTTCATTTTTATAAAATGGAATAATGATAATAAACCTACCTCATAGGTTTCTTGTGAGGATAAAGTAAGACAATGCGTGGAATGAACTTATTTTCGGCTTTATCATTGCCTGGGTAACTTTTCTGTCAAGGACAAAATGTAGTTGATACACATCCTTATCCCTGCAGCTTTCTGATTCCAATTTACAGGCTCAAAGGTTACCTAATTGAGATATAAGAAAGCATCTCAAGAAAAGTGGCACTTGAGCTGAGTCTTGAAGGATATTAGGCAACTCAGAAGGCATCTCAGGCAGAGGAATGCCGTGCTATGTCCTAGAGAAAGCATATTAGCAGGTAGCAGACTGTGAATAATAGTTCAGAGTGGTTAGAACACTCCAAATCAGGCCATTGAAGAGTTTTACAGAGAAATTACATGTTCAGTTTTCAGAATTTGTATTTATGAAATTTAAAACCATTCACCTTGGTACAGAGAATTGGGTATGCTGGAAGGGAGGGGAGAGTTGAGTCCACAGAAAGCAATTACATCATTCCAAGTGATAAAATGATGCATGAACCACTACGGCAGAGGCAGTGGGGATCATTTCAGGGACAAAGAAATATTCAGGAGTTAAATACACAGATCTGCAATATTTGCCACAGTTCTAAGCATTAACTTACTAGTTTCTTGCTATGGATGAATATTATTTCTTTTTCTGTTTGATAAAAATTTAAAAACAAAATACTTTATTTTTTGCAGTATCTACTAATGATTTTTTTTGTTGAATAAATTTGCTATTGAGATAAGCCATGTGTGTGCATGTGTGAACTAGGAATTTGAGGAGGGAGTCCTCTTAACACCAGACCACAGGTGCATATCTGGAGTAGGAAAAAAAGGCAGCCAGTGTCTTTTAAGATTCTCTACATGCTGGGGAATCAGGGAGGAGGGGAACTACAATTATGACCAAGATAGAGGTCGATGAGAGAATGGGGGGTGGCAGTTACAGAAAGAATACTATAAAACATCACTTATACAACAGTCTTATAAAAAAAATTCCACTGAAACACAACCAAACTTTTGGATTTAACCATCAGTTTGTAGGAAATATGGGCACTGAAGTAAATGTGAAATGACATCATGAGGATGCAATTAGCCAGGTCTAGAATGTGAAAAAGTCTACAGGATATATGATCTGATTTCTTCAGCAAATAAAAAAAAAAAAAAGGAAAGAAAAAAGAAAAGAAAAGAAAGAAAGAGATAAGGAAGAAAAGAAAGGAATTAAGAAAACAAAGGGGGCTGGCTAAGCATCTTCCTGTGGCTCTGACATCCCATATGGGTGCCAGTTTGAGTCCCAGCTGCTCCACCTCTAGTCCAGCTCCCTGCTGAGGACCTGGGAAAGCAGTAGAAGATGGCCCAAGTGCTTCTGCCCCTGTACCCGCTAGGGAGACCCAGAAATTGTTCCTGGCTTCTGGCTTTGGATTGGCACAGCTCCGGCAATTGCATCCATCAGCCATCTGTGGAATGAACCAGCGATGGAAGACCTCTCTTTCTGCATCTGCTTCTCTGTAACTCTGCCTTTCAAATAAATAAATAAATAAATATATATATATATTAAATCTTTGTTAGAGATACACATTGAGCTATTTACTTAAAAATACTCTGGGGAAGAGCTGCTGTTGTGGCTTAGCATGTTAATCGGCTGTCTGTGACAATGGCATTTCAGATGGGCTCTGGTTCAAGTCCTGGCTGCTCCACTTCCAATCCAAGTCCCTGCTAACGCACCTGGGAAAGCAACAGAAGATGTCCAAGTACCTGCACCTATGTGGGAGACCTGGATGAAGCTCCTGACTTCTGCCTGGCCCAGCCCTGGCTGTTGGGGCCACTTGGGGAAGAAACCAGTAGATCAAGATCTTTGTCTCTCCTTTCTCTGTAACTCTGCTTTTCAAATAAACAAACAAATAACTCTTAAAAAATACTTCAGGGAGGGATTGGGCACGTGGCACGGCATTTGAGTTCTACTTGGGACATCTGCATTCCAGGGTGCTTAGCTACTCTGCTTCTGATCCAACTTCCTGCTAATGAACACTGTGGGAGGCAGGAAATGACGGCTCAAATACTTGGGTCTCTGCCACACATGTGGGAGACCATAACTGAGTTATTTGCTTCCGGCTTCAGCCTGGCCTAGCCCTACTGTTGTGGGAATTTGGGGGGTGAACCAGCCGATGGAAGACCTCTCTGTTTCTGGGTCTTTCAAATAAAAAAAAATGTTTTTGAAAATACGTTTGTGGGAGAAGAAGTGAAATAAGGCTGATAAAGTATTGATAATAGTTGAAACTGGGTACATGGAAGTTTATTATTCTATTCTACTCTTTCCATATATATTTGAAAATTTTAATTTAAAAAATACTATGGGAGGCCAGTGCCACGGCTCAATAAGCTAATCCTGTGCCTGCGGTGCCAGCACTCCGGGTTCTAGTCCCGGTTGGGGCACCGGATTCTGTCCCGGTTGCTCCTCTTCTAGTCCAGCTCTCTGCTGTGGAACGGGAAGGCAGTGGAGGATGGCCCAGGTTCTTGGGCCCTGCACCCACGTGGGAGACCAGGAGGAAGCACCTGGCTCCTGGCTTCAGATCGCAGCGGCCATTGGAGGGTGATCCAACAGTAAAGGAAGACCTTTCTCTCTTTCTCTGTCTCTCACTGTCTACTCTGCCTGTCAAGAAAAAATAAATACTATGGGAAAGCCTGAACTGTTTTCCACTTTGAAATGTATGGAATATCTATAATATTCTTGCTCTAATACTTTTAGGAAAAGAGATCAGGATTAGACGGGCATATTTCAAGGATGAGTGGAGGAAGAAGGGCACTGCCAGGACCAGAAGGAAGAAGGAAAACAGTTTTACGGTATCGAAAAGGCCAAGGAGGAATGCAATTTCAAGACTGCAGTGTCAACTATGTCAAATACTGCAGATGACAGGAGGAAAGGATTAAATGACTCCAATAGACATAGCAATCAAGGTCACTCTTGAACTTGGCAAGATCAATTACAGGGGAGGTGGGAGGATACACAACTTTTTCAGGAGGTTTGGCTGCGAAGGGCAGGAGAGATGAAGATAGAAATCCTTTTATTTCCCACCCCAAGGAGGTGAGGTTGCCATTGGGTGGTGGTTGGTAATAAAGATAAAAGAGGAATGACTGGCAAAGAGGAAGGACCCTTACTATAAAAGAGAGTATTCAGAACAAGTCATACCTGCATCCCATTGAAGCAAGCAGCCAGATATTTATCCCAGTTTAGTTTGCTTGCTGCTCTTGTTCCAAAAACTTCTCATCAGTCTACTAAATCCACAAAAGCTTTTCCGACCATCACTAAAATAACGTGAGCTTACTTTACCGCTGTTCCAAAATTATAAACTACTAAGATCTCAAAAACTCAGTTACATACTGATTATGCTGGCCAATTTACCTCTGAATTCCTCGAAGGGGTCGACCTAAGGTATGCGAATAGGATGTTACACACTTTAAGACAAACTTCTCATTCCCAAGTTTAGCGGAGGACGGATGCTTCGGAGGCGTGAAAAAGGACAAAAGGCGAGTACAGATGAACTCTTTTCTCTCAGATTTGAGAGGTGAGATCAATGCACCTGATGTCCGCGTGGCATAGGGGCTCCGCGAGATGACCGAGGCCGGGCTGGACAGAGGCACGGACACCCGGCGGCCGGGGCGACCCTGCCCAGCGCAAGCCTCTGCGCGCTCTCGTGAGGGCGCGCGCGCGCACGTAGTCGTGCCTCGCGCAGGGTCGGGCCTGTCAGGCGGGAAATCTCGCGAGATCGGAGACTGGGATGACTGTCGGGAGGAGGGGAGTGGTGTCGGGGAAGGGGGGGAACCTGGGCAGCGGCCGATCTCTGTGGCTTCAGGGCTCGGAGAGAGGGAGGGTGGCAAAGAGAGTGAGTCGGTGCCGCCGCCTGCCCGAGGAGAGAGGAGGGGTCCCGCCTGCCCTGCGCACTTCGCGGGCCGAGAGCGTTAGGCACCCGCGAGCCTCTGAGGCCTCCCGGCCCCTGGGGACCCCGCCCCGCAGCCCGCCGGCCGGCCCGCGGCCTCTCTTCCCTTTGTGAGCGCCCCCTTCCCAGGGGTGGTGGTGGTGGCCGAGGACTGCGCGTGGGCCCGCCCGCCAAGGGGCCGCCGCGGGGGACCGAGAGGGCCTCGGCTGTGTGAGGACGGGAGGCGGCCGAGGCCCGGGACGGTTCCCCCGAGGCGGCGGCGGCGGCTGCGGCGGCAGCTCCCGGCACTTCCCCGCGCCATCTTAGCTGAGCCCAAGCTCTGAGGGCGCCTCTTCGACCCCGGTCGTCCCCTCGCCCCCCCCACCCCCTTGCCCCTTGTCGCAGAGCTTGGGCTGGGCGGCTCACTGGGGCTCCGGGGTGGGGGGGGCGGCGGTCTGTCGCCGGGCCCCCTCCTCCTCCTCCTCCTCCTCTTCCTCCTCCTCCTCCTCCTCTTCACTCCTTGCCCTCCAGCGTAGCGGCCACCGGAGAGCTGCAGGGGGCTGTGCCTGCCTACCCCGCCCCAGACCTGTCGGCGAAAGGGTAAGGGCACCTTTGCTTGGGGAAAAGGAGACATGGAGGGGGGCGGGGAAATTCGGCCCACTCAGGCCTCTTGTGTGGAAGAAGGGATGTGGGGGTGGGGTGGGGGAGGGAGACAAGGAGGGTCTGTGATTCTGTGGGTGGGGTAAAGAAGCTGGTGAGTTGGGCGCCCTCCCCGTTTTGAGGGGCTAGGGCGATTACATTCCTTTTTCCTGAGGGTCACCGGAAGGGGCTGTTTCGAGGAAGGTGTGGCCCTCTGGCCGACTGGGTTGATGTGAACCCCGATTTAAAGGCGCAATGTTCCTTTCTCTCTGGTCCCTCTCCTCCCGCTCCTCCTTTGTAGTGTCTGTGGATTCTTGGGAAGGGAGACTGCTCTGGGTAGCCGGCTGGGTGGGTTCCACACACCCCCCCCCCCCCCCCAATCCCCGGAGAGCTCTACTCTTCTTGAAGGGGTGATGGGAGCGTTTCTTACCCCCTACCCTTCCCCCTTCCCCAGCTCAAGCCTACTGCAATGCTGCAGAAGTCCAAGGCAGTTTCTTCATACTCAGACCCATGTATACACTGAAGGGAGGGGGAGCAGGAGAGGGAAGTAATGGCGCTTCTCTCGGAAAGGTTACTCTTTTTCCTTCGTTTCGATAACAGTACAGTCTATAGTACCCTTCCTGTGTGATCGGTCCTTGGGAGATACAGGTTTCCGTTGTTGTGGGGGGATCTGGCTTCTCGAAGGGACCCCTCTTGTGTTAGAACAGTTGGATGTCTCTCTTGCTCTTTTTGAGAGATGTATGGACTGACATTTTTTTTTTTTTGGTGAGCAGGTTGGGTTTTCGTTAGGATTCAAATAATTTTGTACTCCTCTTTTTTTTTTTTTTTCTTGCTATGAGTTTTGTAGTTCTTGAAGAATTTTTAAGATTATTACATTCGGGCAGTCTATGTGATGGACGTATCCCCCGGGCTGTACGTTTTTAAGGTTAATATTTTGTTATAATTGAAATTGAAATTTTCTGAAAATAATGAAGTTGCAAATCTTTCTGTAGCAAATACTTTTAAGGCAATGAAAATTTACCTAATTATGTTAAGATATATCTGTATTCTGGAAATCAAGTAGTCATTTTTTTCATTAATTTGCTTCATGTCATGTTTGTTTTAAAACAAATCATTTGTTTTTCTGTAGTACTTGTTGGTTTTGTCCTTAGAGTAGAAAGAAATAAAAATGTTAACATTCTGGAAGTGTGTTGCCAAGTGCTGTTTGTGAACAAAAAATGGTCTTTAAGCTTTGAAATAGTCTTGATGTACTGTTGACACATTTTTTTTCTTGAAGTGTTTAGATGTGCAGGTGAAGCTATTCCAAAATGTTCCATATATGAATATTAAGAGTCAAAAAATTTGTTTCACTAAGTGATGAAATTGACTAAAATATGTATAGATTATGTGATGGGTTTGTTTTTTGTTTGTTTTTAGTTTTTAAACTTTACTTAGTTTGGTGACTTTATTTTTAAATACCTCCAAATGCCATCTGCAATGTTGTCATTAAATGTTGTTCTTGAGAGCTTTCTTGGAGTGTGTGGTGCATTTTGAACCCTATTTTAATACAGAGATTTAAAGATATTTGTAGTAATGCTAGACACAAATTTAGCTTTTATCATCTCGTTTCATGATTGTGATGTAGGAGACGTGTTAAATATGTTTTATTATTTTGTCCCTTAGAAAATGGAACTCTTTGCCTTATTCTCTTTAGATGTTCATCTCAACTCATTTAACTGAAACAGCGCTATTCATTTGAATATTTCATGCCACACAGCTGCAGTTATGATGTATAGTTTTCTTTTATATGGGAAATTATGCAATAGAACCTAATTTTCGATATTATGGTTTGTTGATAATTGATGTGTATAGGCTAGCTTGTATAAATCCAAGTATATTCTCAGTAAAGAGTGCTTTTACTTTTAAAAGATGTAGGAAGAAAGAATTTATTAATAAAAGCTACAAAACTTACAGATGTATATGGGGTATAGGTTAGCTACTTGCTGTGTTTCAGTATGCTAGAACTAAGGGTCCTCTTCAGGAGAACTAAAAAGAAACCCTTTCTGTTTTCTGTAGCCGGTAGGAACTCTGTCTAAAAGTGGGAAAAGTGTGTTCTTGATCCATTAGATAAACTCATTATTAAGGAAAATGTGCTTGCGGGTTATTTCAGATGACCTCTGATGCCGCTGTTAGAGAATACTGAGAGCTATTCGTCTGAGGATTTCAGATTAGTATGTCACTTCTTAGGTTTCTAAATAGTTCGTCTACAAAATGGCAGTGTACATCACTTCCTGTTCTTTCACAACTGGCTGTTTCTCTGGATTCTCTTTTAATGACTTAATTTTTGGCATTCTGATATCTGATTTGTTAATTTGGTTATAATTCTCATGTTTTATAGATGGGAGAATTTCTAAGAATCAACTGGGTTTAGGGAGACTGAATAGTCTAAGATTATCTTGACAGTAACAAAACATTGATTCCAAAGTAAAGAATAGTATCAAACAAATATAAACTCTGAGAGGTTTTAAAGAAATACAGCAGTGTATAAGACCAAAAGTTTGAATAGAAAATAATTACTGTATTTTTAAAGATTTCACATTTAAATTTTACAAAATTATTTTCATTTTTGTTTGAAAGGCAGAGACAGAGAGATCTTCATCTGCTGGTTCATTCTCCCAAGCTGCAACAAGCCAGGGCTGGGCCTGGCTGGATCCAGGAGCCCACCACTCAATCCGGGTCCCACACATGGGTAGCAGGGAACCAAGTAGTTGACCCATCATCTGCTACCTCCCAAAGTATGCGGCTTCAAACCAGGCACTGTGGTACACCAAACACTCTTCTCATTGGATTTTTTTTTTTTTTTTAAGATTTATGTATTTATTTGAAAGTCAGAGTTACCCAGAGAGAAGGAGAGGCAGAGAGAGAGAGAGAGAGAGAGGTCTTCCATCTGCTGGTTCACTTCCTAATTGGCTACAATGGCTGGAGCTGTGCTGATCTGAAGCCAGGAGCCAGGACCTTCATCTGGATCTCCCATGCAGGTGCAGGGGCCCAAGCACTTGAGCCATCTTCTGCTGTTTTCCCAGGCCATAGCAGAGAGCTGGATCAGAAATGGAGCAGCCGGGACTCAAACCGGCACCCATATGGGATGCTGGCACTATAGGCAGAGGCTTTACCTGTTATGCCACAGTGCTGGCCCCTGGATTTTTATTAATACAGATTTTGGAAGAACTGGGGATCTGCTAATTAATTGAATTTATGTTAACATAAAGTAGCCTTTCTGAATATCAAAGCATATACATATTTGGTCTCATGTTGTGATGCCGTTCCATGAAAAGAATGAAACTGATGAGTTACAGCAACAAAAAAGGTTGGATTCTTCTAACCATAAGAGTATAATTTAAGAATTTCCTGATTCTTTGTAGTCATGATTACTTAGTGGATATAGAAGTTATCTAGGTGATGGCTGGTGCTGTGGCTCACTAGGCTAATCCTCTACCTAGTGGTGCCGGCACACCGGGTTCTAGTCCTGGTCGGGGCGCCGGATTCTTTCCCGGTTGCCCCTCTTCCAGGCCAGCTCTCTGCTGTGGCCCAAGAAGGCAGTGGAGGATGGCCCAAGTGCTTGGGCCCTGCACCCCTTGGGAGACCAGGAGAAGCACCTGGCTCCTACCTTCGGATCAGCGCGGTGCACCGGCCACAGCGCACCAGCCGTGGCGGCCATTGGAAGGTGAACCAATAGCAAAAGACCTTTCTCTCTGTCTCTCTCTCACTATCCACTCTGCCTGTCAAAAAAAAAAAAAAAAAAATTATCTAGGTGGCAATTGTTGGCATTAAAATTAGTGTTAGAGTTAATCTGTTTTTCATATTACCTGTAAGTAAGTTCTCTGTTTGGCTGATTTGTGTATTAAAGTCGGTTAATTTCTCATTTCTATCTCTTTTTGGTTATCAGGAGTCTACTACTAAGCACAGTTAATTGTACTCAGACTAATTTGATCTTTTAGAAATCAGGAACTTTTTTGGTATATATTAAGAGCTGCCATTTAAGTTCAGGATCATATATGAATTAATTGCTGGCCTGGAAGAGGGGCAACCGGGACAGAATCCAGTGCCCTTACCGGGACTAGAACCCTGTGTGCCGGCGCCGCAAGGCGGAGGATTAGCCTACTGAGCTGCGGTACCAGCCTGATTTGTTTAGTTTTTTGAAAGGCAGAGTTACAGAGAGAAGGAGAGACAGAGGGACAGATATCTTCTGTCCTTGGTTCACTTCCCATGGCTGCAATGGCCAGGGCTGAGTCAGGCTGAAGCCAGGAACTTCACCTGGGTCTCCCACTTGGGTGGCAGTGGCCCAGTCCCTTGGGCCATCTTCTGTTGCTTTTCCCAGCCCGTTACCAGGGAGCTAGATCAGAAGTGGAGCGGCCAGGACATATGCCAAGTGTTGACTTTATCTGCTACCCCCCAATGCTGGTCCTCCAACCTATATTATTTCATTCCATTATTAGGTTAAAGTATTTCAATTTTTAGTGATTAACAATTGATGATTGTTATTATGGCGTAGAGGGTAAAATCGCCACCTGTGATGCCCGGCATCCCATATGGATGCCAGTTTGTGTCCCAACTGCTTCACTTCCCATCTTGCTCCCTGCTAATGGCCTGGGAAAAGCAGCAGAAGATTGCCCAAGTGCTTGGGCCCCTGCACTCTACATGGTAGACCCAGATGAAGCTCCTGGCTCCTGATTTCCTCTTGACCCAGCTTCTGTCTTCGGGTAGAAGATCTGTGTCTCTCTCTTTCTGATTTTGAAATAAATTCTTAAAAAAATTGATGATTAATTTCATTAAAGAGGTCTCATATTGTCTAAAAAATAAACTGAATTAGAAAGTTGTGTGGGAGACTGGGTGGCAGAGAGAGTTAAGTACAGCTTGGAGTGCTGGTTCAAGTCTTGCTTACTCTGCTTTTGATCCAGATTTCTGCTAATGTGCCTTGCACTGGGAGCACAGTGGAAGATGGCCTAGATACATGTACTCCTGCTGCCTGTGTGGGAGACCTGTATGGAGTTTATAGTTCCTGGCTGGGCCTGGCCCAGACCTGGCTATTGTAGCCATTTGGGGAGTAAACTAGCAGTTGGAGATATCTCTCTCTCTCTCTGTAACTCTACCATTAAAATAAGTAAATAAATCTTTTTTTTTTTTTTTTTTTTGACAGGCAGAGTGGATAGTGAGAGAGAGAGACAGAGAGAAAGGTCTTCCTTTTTCCATTGATTCACCTCTCAATGACCACTGTGGCCAGCCCACCGTGCTAATCCAAAGCCAGGAGCCAGGTGCTTCTCCTGGTCTCCCATGCGGGTGCAGGGTCCAAGCACTTGGGCCATCCTCCACTGCACTCCTGGACCACAGCAGAGAGCTGGCCTGGAAGAGGGGCAACTGGGACAGAATCCGGCGCCCCGACTGGGACTAGAACCTGGTGTGCCGGTACCGCAAGGTGGAAGATTAGCCTATTGAGCCGCGGTGAAGGCTGTATATTCTTAATGACAAAATTAAGTGGTCCATAAAAGGAGAATTTCTCAAAATATAAGTATCTGGCAAGTTAATGAAGTATAGGTTACTAAGTACTTTGCATAATAGATATACAACCTGGTAAAAATGCCAGTGTCAATTATGTCCTGGGTAGTTGTTTTTACTAATAAACATTTTTTATATATATTTGAAAGGCAGAGAGAGGCTGGCTCTGTGGTGTAGAGGGCTAAGCTTCCACCTGTGGTGCCAGCATCCCCTGTGGGCGTCACTTCTAGTCCCAGATGCTCTTCTTCCAAACTAGTTCTCTTCTGTGGCCTGGGAAAGCAGAAGATGGCCCAAGAACTTGGGCCTCTGCACCCCTCTGGGAGACCTGGGGGGAGCTCCTGGCTTCAGGTCGACCCAGCCGCGGCTTTTGCAGCCATCTGGGGAGTGAACCAGTACATGGATGACCTTTGTCTCTCCTTCTCTCTGTAATTTTACCTCTCAAATAAATAAATAAAATCTTTTTTAAAAAAAAGAGAGAGAGAGAAAGGCAGAGAGACAGAGAAAAAGATCTTCATCTGTTGGTTCACTCTTCAAATGGCCACATGGGCCAGAGCTGAGCCAAGCTGAAGCCAGGAGCCTGGAACTCTACTTGGGTCTCCTGTGTGTGTAGCAGGGGCCCAAGCACTTGAGCTATCATGCACAGTTTTCCCAGACACATTAGCAGGCAGCTGGGTTGGAAGTGGACAGCTGGGACTGGAACCAGCTTTCATATGGGATGCTTGCATCAGAGGCGGCGGCTTAACCTGCTGTGCTACAAAACTGGTTCGTAATTTTTCCTTTTGATAAATTATTTGATTAAATATTTTATACAGTTTAGGAGTAGGCAAATTTCTTAAATATTTAGAATGACATGCAAGGTTTAGTTTCTAAGAAAAAATTACCAAATAATGGAATGGAATAAAACTTTCTAGTTTGCAGCCACCAATAATAATAATTGGTACTTAGTATAATGCTACTACTAATATTATTATTACGAGAGAGAGAAAGATTTCATCCATTGGTCCACTCCCCAAATGCCCACAGTGGTTCCCACAGTGGCTGGGAAGGGGGTTGGGCTGAGACTGGACCAGGGCCAGGGCTAGAGCCAGGAACTAAGAACCAGGAATGTATCCCGGTATCCCATGTGGGTGGTAGGGACCCAACTACTGAAGCCATTGCCTGCTGCCTCCCAGGGTGTGCATCAGTAGGAAGCTGGAATCTGGAGCAGAGCCAGAACTCAAGTCTAGTCACTCTGATAGATGACAAAGGGATCCCAATTGGTAGCTAAGCCACTAGGCCAGACGTCTGCCTTTTCCGTGTGTGTGTGTGTATATATATGGAACACCAAATGATGGGGAGCAGGGAAAGATTCCATTGGCTGGTTTATTCTCCCATTGTCCATAACAGCTGAGGCTGGATTGGGCCAAAGCCAGGAGCCAGCTGGGTCTCCCACATGGGTGGCAAGAACCCAAGTATTTGGGTCCTCACCTCACCTGCCAGGTGTATTAGCAGGAAGCTGCATTGGAAGTGAATGCGGACTCAATCCCATGTACTCAGATGTGGGATGTTGGTATTCCAGGTGGCTGCCGAACTCACTGTACCATAATGCCTGACTACCAGTATATCATAAAAGAAAGATTTATTTATTTGAAACAGAGTGACAGAGAGTGAGTGAGCAAGAGAGCTCCTCCATCTACTAGTTCACTCTTCACATGACTGCAGAGACAGGGAACAGGCAGATGTTTGGCCTAGTGGTTTAGCTGCCAGTTGGGATCCCTTTGTTCCCTATCAGAGTTAGGCCAGGCTGAAGCTAGGAGGCAGGGAATCCATCCAGGTCTCCGTGTAGATGACAGAAACTCAAGTACTTGAGCCATCATCTGCTGCTTCCCAGGAGTATTAGCAGAGAGCTGGATCAGAAGTAGAGCAGCTGGTACTCCAACTGGTGCTCTGATATGTGACCTGGGTATTCCAAGTGGCAGCCTAACCCATTGCATCACAATGCCCACCTGTCTGTCTCTCTGTCTCTGTCTCTGTGTGTGTGTGTGTGTGTGTGTGTATATATATATATATATATATTTATTTATAAAGATTTATTTATTTGAAAGGCAGAGTTACAGAGAGAGAGAGGGATATATAGAGAGATCTTCCATCCTCTGGTTGACTCCACAGGTGGCTCAATGGCCAGAGCTGGGCCAGGCTGAAGCCAGGAGTCAGGAACTTCATCTGGGTCTCTCATATGTGTGGCAGTGGCCCAAACACTTGTACCATCTTCCATTGCTTTTCCCAGGCCATTAACAGAGGGCTAGATCAGAAATGGGGCAGCTGGAACTCAAACTGTTGTCCACATGGGATGCCAGCATCATGGGTGATGGCTTATACACCACAACACTGGCCCCTTCCCAATGTATCTTTAATTTTTTAGTTGCATAACTTATCTGATTTAAAAATATTTATTTATTTGAAAGAGTTACACAGAGAGAAGGAGAGACAGATCTTCCTTCCTCTGGTTCACTCCCCAAATGGCTGCAACAACTGGGCTTTGCTGGGCCAGAGCCAGGAGCCAAGAGCGTCTTCTGGGTCTCCCACATTGATGCAGGGGCCAAGGGCTTGGGCTGTGCACCACTGCTTTCCTAGGCACATTAGCAGAGAGTTGGATCGGAAGTGGAGCAGCTGGGACTCGAACTGGCATCTTTATATAACTATAACTAGGTTATTGAGTTGAAGTTGAATTTACACTTTTAGAAGTCTGACATACTTTTCAGAGACATGGTTAGGATTTTAGGATAGTTAACTTGCTATCTATGTATTACCTGATACTAATATGAATTTTTAGTCTCTTAGAGGTTTTCTTCTTCTTTCTGTATATAAGGCCTGTTGTAGGAATGAAATTTCCATTTCCTTTGGTACTTCATTTGTTCATTTAAGAAAAATTTGATATCACACGTCTACCTCTTGAAACTCTCTTCACTGTCCCTGGCTTTGAAGGTATCCAAAGCACTCATGTTCTTGTAAGCCTTTTAATTTGTTTCATTTGTAGACATGTATCCATTTTTTTTTTTAAGGTTTATTTATTAATTTGAAAGGCAAAGTTAGAGAGAGACAGAGGCAGAGATAGAGGTCCTCTCTCTGCTGGTTCACTCCCCAGATTGCCGCAACAGCCAGATTTGGGTCCTGGATCTTCTTCCAGGTCTCCCACGTGGGTGCACGGGCCCAAGGACTTGGGCCATCTTCTACCGCTTTCCCAGGCTATCAAGAGATGCTGGATGGGAAGTGGAGCAGCAGATCAGTGCCCATATGGGATGCTGGCACTGCAGGTTGTGGCTTTATATGCTGTGCCATAGTGCTGACCCTGACACGTGTTCATCTTAAAAGTGCTTTTTGTTCCAAAGTGTATTAATTCACAAATTTTGCTTATTATGTGCCACTAAGATACTGTCCCTGCTGTGGAGGAATTAATTCTGCCTTCTTAATTCTTCCACCTCCTGAATAGGTAGATATTCATAGAAAAGAAGGAGCTTCCTTATGATTGTAAATTCTTCTAAGCCAGTGCTTTCAATGACTTGTGAATTCAATTTAGTGAGTCACAATACCAGTTAAATAATAGGAGATGTCTGAATGTGGTACATAAGTAAATGGAAAGCATTATTTTGGAAACATTTTTATGTATTCCAGGTACCTAGTTAACTTTTTTTGGAAATTCTGTTTCTGCCTTATCCCTTTACTTCTGATCTCATGTTTCTGAAGTATGCTGCTTTTTATTTTTTCCTTTTGCCTTCAGTAGCTCAGCCTTCACTTTTTCCTGAATCTTGTCTCTAGTCCATTTGGTAGTTTGATTGGAGTTATTTACCTTTCCTAGCCTTAGCGCTTAGAAGATCCTAAGCATTTTGTCTAAAAGAATCCTGGGCAGAGGACCAACAATTTTGGGAATGATGGTGACTTCTGAGGCTTTTTATTGGGGAACATGTGTTTTCATATATCAAGTGTCACACCCTATGTGTGAGTACACTTTTCATGAATTACAGAACTTTTTTTTTTGAGATTTTATTTATGGGGCTGGCGCCGGGGTTAATGCCTGGCCTGAAGCACCGGCATCCCATATGGGCGCCAGTTCGAGACCCAGCTGCTCCACTTCTGATCCAGCCCTCTGCTATGGCCTGGGAAAGCAGCAGAAGATGGCCCAAGTCCTTGGGCCCCTGCACCCATGTGGGAGACCCGGAAGAAGCTCCTGGCTCCTGGCTTTGGATCTTTGGACCTGCGCAGCTCCGCCTGTTGCGGTCAACTGGAGAGTGAACCATTGGATGGAAGACCTCTCTCTCTCTCTCTACCTCTCCTCACTAATGTAACTCTTATTTATTTGAGAAGTAGAGTTATTTATCTATTTGAAAGGCAGAGTTACAGAGAGAGGGAGAGACAGAGAGAAATATCTTCTGTCCACTGGTTCACTTCCCAAATGGCTGCGACAGCTGGTGCTGGGCCAAGCTGAAGCCAGAAGGCAAGAGCTTCATCTGGTTCTGCCATGTGGGTGCAGGGGCCCAAGTACCTAGTCCACCCTCTGCTGCTTTCCCAGGCACATTATCAAGGAGCTATATCAGAAGTGGAGCAGCTGGCACACAAACTGGCCCCTACATGTGATGCCGGCCTCTCAGGCAATGTCTTTACCCACTATGCCACAAGGCCTGCTCCTATGTTTTTGTTGTTGTTGTTGTTGTTTAGGTTTATTTATTTATTTGAAAGGCAAAGTTACAGACAGGGAGAGACAGAATTTTCCATCCACTGGTTCATTCCCCAAATGGCCATAATGATTGAGGCTGGTCCATACTGAAGCCAGGAGCCTGGAACTCCCTCTGGGTTTCCTAGATGGGTAGGAGGGGCCTAAGCCCTTAGGCCATCTTCTGATGCTTTCCCAGGCAAATTAGCAGGAAACTAGATAAGAAGTGGAACAGGACTTGAACTGGCACTTATATGGGATGCTAGTGTAGCAGGCAGTGGCTTAACCCAGTGTGCCACAATACTGACCCCTGGCTAGTGTTTATTACAAATGTGGATGATGATCTTGATTTTTTTTTAAAGATTTATTTATTTGAAAGGCAGAGACATGGAGAGATGGAGAGAGACAGAGGGCGAGATCTTTCATCCACTGGTTCGCTCCCCAATGACCACCACACTTGGGGCTGGGTCAGGTCAGAGCCAGGAGCCAGGAGCCTCCTCCAAGTCTCCCACGTGGGTGTGGAAGCCCAAGTACTTGAGCTATCCTTTGCTGCTTTGCAGGTGCATCAGCAGGGAGCTGGATTGGAAGTGAAGCAGCTGGGACTCAAACCAGCACCCACATGGGATGCTGACACTGCAGGTAGAGGGTTAACCTTCTATACTACAATGCTGACCTGAACCTGATGTTTTATAAGGTTGTCACATACTAGGAATATCATATTTCAGTTGTTTTGTTTTTTAGAATTCAGATGTTCTGAGTCCCAGAGGGGCAATAAAATATGCCTACTTTTAGATTCTTTATTTTGACATATCATTGTTAGTGCCAGTTTTTCCATTTTTTCTATTTTATTTTCACAAACATTTTCCATTTATTTTCTCTAGAAAATAAATAATTTGAAAAAGACATAATTAAAAGATCTTTTTATGTTCAGTTTATGTAGTGAGAAAGTATTTTTGTGTTTTATGTATGAATGTTCAATTCTATAAAATATTACTCTAAAGCTTTAAAAGGAATGTAGGAAAGAAAAGATGTGAAGTTCTACTTTGAGAACAAATGCCCTGTCATAGAGAAACTTGATAGTTAGCAATAGGAAATGCAGAGTTAAAATATTTCTTTGTTTACATATCACTTTGAACCAGTTGTACTTATTAGTATATAATAAACTTTTTGGACATAGCTTCTACATTAAAGAATAATGTTTTAGGGGAAAGTAAAAATATTGATATATGTGTTATGTTTTTGTTATATGTATCAGATAATTTGACATATTAAAATAACTTCACAAGAGTTTATTGCTGTGATAAAATGTTAAATGAAACCTGTGAATAATGGAGTATTCCTATAAGTGGAGTTTTTCTTCCTCTGATTGAATACATATGAAGTAGATGTTGTTTATTATTTAATAATCAGCCAAATAATGGTACTTTTTCCATTTAATAGTTTAATATTGGAATTAGATTAGATTTTGTGCTTATATACAGGGGCAAGTATGATTTATGGAACTTTTTTTTTTTTTATCAGCATGAATAGACCTGGTTGGAGGTTGTATACTTTAAGTACCTTAAATAGAAATCAAGGACTTGAGGCTGGGTAATCCTTGCAGGAGGTTAATCCTCCACCTGTGGCTCCAGCATCCCATATGGGCACTGTTTCTCGTCCCAGCTGCTCCTCTTCCGGTCTAGCTCTCTATTGTGGCCTGGGAAAGCAGTAGAAGATGGCCCAAAGCCTTGGGCCCCTGCACCCACGAGACCTGGAAGAAACTGGCTTTCGATTGGCGCAGCTCCGGCTGTTGTGGCCATTTGGGGAGTGAACCAGAGGAAGGAAGACCTTTCTCTTTGTCTCTCCCTCTCACTGTCTGTAACTCTATCTCTCAAATAAATAAATACATCTTTAAAAAAATAAAATTTAAAAAGAAAAGGAAAAGAAGTCAAGGAACTTTACTTTTATTACATTTGAAATGCATATTTCGGCCTGCACCGCAGCTCAATAGGCTAATCCTCTGCCTGCGGCGCCGGCACACCAGGTTCTAGTCCCGGTCGGGGCTCCAGATTCTGTCCCAGTTGCTCCTCTTCCAGTCCAGCTCTCTGCTGTGGCCTGGGAGTGCAGTGGAGGATGGCCCAGGTCCTTGGGCCCTGCACCCGCATGGGAGACCAGGAAGAAGCACTTGGCTCCTGGCTTCAGATCAGCGCGATGCGCCGGCCGCAGTGGCCATTGTGGGGTGAACCAACGGCAAAAGGAAAACCTTTCTCTCTGTTTCTCTCTCTCACTGTCCACTCTGCCTGTCAAAAAAAAAAAAAAAAAAAGAAAAGAAAAGAAAAAGAAAAGAAAAAAAAGAAATGCATATTTTAAAAATATAGGTAATGTGTTTTTCTTTAAAAACTTTACTTTGTTAGAGAATTAGTTTCCCAAGATATTATACTATCTACTCTAAACAACTAGATTTTTTGATAAAGATTTATTTATTTTATTTGAAAAGAGAGAGAGATCTTCCATCTTCTGGTTCACTCCCAAAATGGCTAAAAAAGCCAGAGTTGGGCCAATCCGAAGCCAGGAGCTTCTTCTGGGTCTCCCACTTTGGTGCACTGCCTTCCCAGGCATACCGGCAGGGAACTGGATTGGAAATGGAGCAGCCTGAACCTGAACCAGCACCCATATGGAATGCTTGCCACCACAGGTGGCAGCTTTATGTCAGTGTTCTGGCCCCACCTAAACAACTAGGTTTTTTAAAAAACATCTGGTTAATTTAGTCTTATATGAGAGTACTTCATAATGTTTATGGAAGAATGGATTTAAAAGGATAATTTTTGTGCAAAACTATTTTGAAATCCATGATTTTTTTTTAAAGATGTATTTATTTGTTTCAAAGGCAGAGTTACAGAGAGGCAGAGGCAGAGAGAGAGAGAGAGAGAGGTCTTTATCCACTGGTTCACTCCCCAGATGGCCGCAGCGGCTGGAGTTGCGCCGATCTGAAGACAGGAGCCAGGAGCTTCTTCCTGGTCTCCCCCATGGGTGCAGGGGCTCAAGCACTTGGGCCATCTTCTACTGCTTTCCTAGGCCATAGCAGAGAGCTGGATCAGAAGTGGAGCAGCAGGGACTTGAACTGGTGCCCAGAAGGGATGCCAGAACTACAGGCAGTGGCTTTACCCGCTGTGCCACAGTGCTGGCCCCTGATGTGTTTTTTTGTTACAGATTTTCCATTAACTTAAATAAAAAGCTAATTGGAAGTCAAAGAACAGCTAGAGAGAGAGCTTTCATCTGCTGGTTTATTCCCCAGATACCCACAAATCTTAACTGCTAGGCCAAATGTTCGCCCCTCAGTGAACTTTTTGAAGAGCAAACTTTTTTTATTTTTTTTATTTTTTTTTATTTGACAGGTAGAGTTATAGACAATGAGAGAGAGAGAAAGGTCTTCCTTCCGTTGGTTCACCCCCCAAGTGGCTGCTACAGCCGTTGCTGCGCTGATCCAAAGCCAGGAGCCAGATCTTCCTGGTCTCCCATGCAGGTGCAGGGCCCAAGCTCCTCCGCCATCCTCCACTGCCCCCCAGGCCACAGCAGAGAGTTGGACTGAAAGAGGAGCAACTGAGACTAGAACCCGGCGCCTATATGGGATGCCGGCGCCACAGGCAGAGGATTAACCAAGTGAGCCACGGCGTTGGGCCCCTCAAGAGCAAACATTTAAAATGTATTTTTAATGTTTATTTATTTTCACCTACTTGAAAGGTAGAGTGATGGGGGGGGGTGGCGGAGAGAGAATCTATCTTCTATTTACTAGTTTATTTCCTAAATGTCTGCAACAGCCAGAGCTGGGCCAGGCCGAAGACAGTAGCCTAGAATTCCATCTGAATCTCCCACATGGGTGGCAGGGTCTCAAACATTGTAGCCATCATCTGCTGCCTCCCAGGATCCATTAATAAGAAACTGGATTGGAAGCTGAAGTGCCAGGACTCCAGCTGGGCATCCAGTATAGGATGCATGTGTCTGATATAGGTTGCATGTGTTGGAAGCAGTGCTAGCCCCTTACAACTGCCTTTGAGGTGATAAATCTAGTCATTAACAATAAATGGTTCTATTGTTGAGGTGTGAAATGTTTGTGAAAATAAGTACGATATAAAATTTGTCCAACTTTTTTTTGACAGTACATTAAATTATACCACCATTCTCTGTTTTAACATAATTTTCGAATATGGAAATTCAATGAAATGGTATCCCAGATTTTTTTTTAAGATTCATTTTATTTATTTGAAAGGCAGAGTTACAGAGAGAGAGCTTCCCAAATGGCCACAGTGACCAGGGCTGGGCCAGGCCAAAGCCAGGAGCCAGGAGCGTCTTTGGATCTCCCACGTGGGTACAGGGGCCTAAACACTTGGGCCATCCTCAGCCGCTTTCCCAGACACATTAGCAGGGAGCTGGTTCAGAAGTGGAGCAGCTGAGACTCTAACCTGCGCCCTTGTGGTATGCCTGCATTGGAGGCCCGGGCTTTAACCCACTGTTGCCACAGCATTAGCCCCAGTGTCCCTGGTTTTAGTACTTACTATTTTACTGTATTTTATTTGGTGGCACTGTGGTATGAGACTGACCATTATTTCTTGAAAAGTGTTCTTTTTTAAATCCTATTCAAGTACAGTCATTAGTCCAGTTTATTTATACTAAAAGTGGAAATCGATTTAAATTTAATATGTTTTTGAGATACATAGTTATAATTTGTGATTTGGTGGTATGTCTTTTTTTTATTTTTTTTTATTTTTTTATTTTTGACAGGCAGAGTGGACAGTGAGAGAGAGAGAGACAGAGAGAAAGGTCTTCCTTTTGCCGTTGGTTCACCCTCCAATGGCCGCCGCGGCCGGCGCGCTGAGGCTGGCGCACCGCGCTGATCCAATGGCAGGAGCCAGGAGCCAGGTGCTTTTCCTGGTCTCCCATGGGGTGCAGGGCCCAAGCACTTGGGCCATCCTCCACTGCACTCCCTGGCCACAGCAGAGAGCTGGCCTGGAAGAGGGGCAACCGGGATAGAATCTGGCGCCCCGACCGGGACTAGAACCCGGTGTGCCAGCGCTGCTAGGCAGAGGATTAGCCTAGTGAGCTGTGGCGCCGGCCTGGTGGTATGTCTTATGACATCAAGTCAAAATAGTGGATGATGGAATTTGAATGTAAAGTTTTGGGGCTCGTGGGTTTTTGGTACTGTGGTTTAAGACACTGCTTGGGACACTTGCATCTAATAACAGAATACCTGGGTTTGAATCCCCAGTCAGCTTCTGACTCTGGCTTCCTGCTGATGCACACATGTTGACTCAAATTCTTGGGCTCCTGCCACCCACATTGGAGACCCTGATGGAGTTCTAGGCTTCTGGCTTCAGTCTAGTGTAGCCTCCATGGCTGTTGTGGGTACTTCAGGAGTGAACCAGGGGATGGAAGAGTGTGCGTGCTCTCTCTCTCTTTTTCCCTCCCTAAAAACAAAACAAAACAAAACAAAAACAAAACACTAAGGAAAAGGGATGGACCAAAAATATATATAAAAAAGGCTACCAGTTTGGGGACAGGTATATGGTGCGATGGTTAAGATGCTGCTTGGAATAACAGCAGCCCCATATCATGTGCCTGGATTAGAGTCCAGTTCTGCTTCCAGCTAATGTGTGCCCTAGGTGGCAGCAGGTGATCATCTAAGTGCTGATCTATGGGTTTCTGCCATCCACACAGGACACTAGGCTTGTCTCCTGACTCAGCCTCATCCAACCCCTGCTGTTACAGGCATTTGACAATTGAGCCAGTGAATGGAAGATCTCTGTCTCTGTTTCCCTTTTTTTTCTGCCTTTAAAATAAATTTTAAAAACATAAACAAAAATTTAAAAGTCATCAGTTTAGTAAATTAGGTAGCTTTTGTATCAAAATAAAATTCAGCAGTCATACACGTTATTTATTGTATGTTTGTTTTGAGCGTTGCATTCTAAACCGGGGATGGTGAACCTTTTTTCTACAAAGGGCCATTTGGATATTTATAGCATTTGTGGGTCATAAAGAATTATCAACTTGAAAAAGAGCCTGCTAGGGACTGCATTGTGGCATACTGAGTAAAACCACAGCCTGTTACACTGGCGTCTCATATGGGCACTGGTTCATGTCCTGGCTGCTCCACTTCCAATCCAGCAGTATGTGCTAGTGACTGGGAACAATAATGGAACATAGGTTAAGTGTTTGGTTCCCTGCCACCCATGTGGGAGTCCTGGATGAAGCTCCTGGCTTCTGGTTTTGGCCTGGACCAGCCCTGGCCATTGGCAGCCATCTGGGGAGCGAACCAGTGGATGGAAAATCTCTCTTTAACTTTGTCTTTCCCTTCCTCTCTCTGTCTAACTGACTGACTTACTGCATTTTGAATCCCCTTGTGATTGCCATGGCAGGGCTAGACCAAATGATTTCACAGTCTTTTTATGGCTTGCAGGCCTGACATTCCCTACTCCCGTCTAAACTGTTGCTCTAAACAAGATATAGAACATTTCTAGTATCTCTTACAGATAGAGATAATTCTTGAAGGACCATTTTATAGTACTTCTTGTTGATGTGAAAGTCATATAAAAATAAGAGTGTGATATGAATAGATTTGTGTCTTAAAAAGATTCCACTGGACGTATTATAGAGAATAGATGGGCAGAAATTATTTATAGGGAAATTGATTAGGATACTATTAGAGCAATCTGATTAAGGAGTATACTTGACATGATGCATTTGAGAAATATTTGGGTAAAAAAGTTAATGGAATTTCAGGCTAACTCAAAGTAAGCAAAAGGATATATTCATCAGTGAAAGCAAGTCATATGGCTTTAAGAGATTTCACAGAGGGCAAGGAACTGTTGTTGTTCTATCATGTGCCCTAAAGAAGAAGAGAACTGGAATATTGCAGCCATTGGAAATATTTGTCATATGTTGAGTTGTAGCTTATTTAATGCTTTAAAAAATTATATATTTAAAAAGTATTTATTTTATTTGAAAAGCAGAACGAGAGAGAGAGTGAAATTGAGACAGAGAGATTGAGATCTTCTGTTTTCTGGTTGAGTCCCCAAATGCCTGGAACAGCCGAGGCTGTGCCAGGCTGAAGCCAGGAGTCAGGAACTGCATCTGGGTCTCCTACATGGATGGTAGGGACCCAAATACTTGAACCATCACCTGCTGCCTCCCAGGATGCACATTAGCAGGAAGCTGGACTGGAAGAGGAGGTGGAACTCAATTCCAGGAAGTCGCTCTCTTTCTCTCTCTCTCTTTTTTTTTTTTTTTTTTAAAGATTTTTCTTTATTTATTTGAGAGGTAGAGTTACAGACAGTGAGAGGGAGAGACAGCAAGGAAAATCTTCCATCTGCTGGTTCATTCTCCAAATGGCTGCAGCAGCTAAAGCTGATGTGATCTGAGGAGTCAGGAACCAGGAGCTTCCTCTGGGTCTCCTACGTGGGTGCAGGGGTCCAAACGCTTGGGCCATCTCCCATTGCTTTTCCAGGCCATAGAAGAGAACTGGATTGGAAGAGGAGCAGCTGGGACTAGAACTGGCGCCCATATGGGATGCTGGTTACCCTGCTTTACACCACAGCACCTGCCCCTTCAGCCACTCTCATGTGGGATGTGGGCATCCCAGACAGCATCCCAAATCGCTTAATCTGCTATGCTACAGCATTAGCCCCTTTATTTAGAATTGAATTTTGTTGGATTGGTCTTTCAGCTTAATGGTTCAGACACCTGTATCCCATATCAAAATGCCTGGAATCATTACCCAGCTCAGCTTTTGACTCCAGCTTTGTGCTCATGCTGAACCTAGGAGGTGACAGTGATGTCTCAAGTAATTGGGTCCCTGCTACCCATGTTGGAAGCCTGACCCAGCCCTAGCCTTTGTGGGCATTTAGGGAGTGATTATCGAATGGGCTTCTTCCTTCTCTGTCTTTTTTTCTGCCCTTCAAATTAAAAAAAGTGAGCTCACCTTTAAAAGAAAAAAAAGAAAAAGAAAAAGAAATGAGGGACCCGTGTTGTGGTATAGCACATAAAGCCACTGCCCATGATGCCAGCATCCCATATGGGTGCCGGTTCTGATCTGGCTGCTCCACTTCTGATCTGGCTCCTTGCTAATGGGCTGGAAAAGCAGAAGTAGATGGCCCAAGTATCTGGGCCCCTGCCACCCACATAGGAGACCTGGGTAAAGCTTCTGGCTTTGGCCTGGCCTTGTGCTGGCCATTGTGGCTATCTGGGGAGTGAACCAGTGGATGGAAGACCTCTTTCTGTCTTTCCCTCTCTATTTGTAAGTCTAATTTTCAACTAAATAAATAGATCCTAAAAATAAAAAGTGAATTATTTTGAAATTCATGGTAAGAATTTTAGTAGTATCATCATTTATTGTATGCCATTTTTTAAAGATTTATTTATTTATTTGAAAGGAAGAGCGACAGACAGAAACAGATCTTCCACCTGCAGTTTCCCTCCCCAAATGACTGCAGCAGCCAGGACTGGAGCAAGGAGCCGGGCACTCCATCCCTGGGTGACAGGGGCCCAAGAACTTGGACCATCATCTGTTGTCCTCTCAGGCACATTAACAGGGAGTTAGGACTCAGAGCAGCCCAGGACTTAAATTGGTGCTCTGATATGGGATGCTGGCATTGCAGGCAGCACTTTAGCTCATTGGTGTGGCAGATGTTGTAAGATACATATTTATTTTGGGAGCCAGCACTGTGGTATAGTGGGTAAAAGCATCCAACTCTGTCATCTTACATGGGTGCTAGTTCATGTCCTGGCTGCTCTACTTCTGATCCAGCTCCCTGCTGATGTCCAGGGAAAGCAAGGCCCAAGAAAGTTCTTGGGCCCTTGCACCAATATGGGAGACCTGGAAGAAGCTCTGGGTTCCTGGCTTTGACCTGGCACAGTCCCAGCTTTTGTGGCCATTTAAGTGAACATGCAGATGGAAGATCTCTCTTTGTCTCTCCCTCTCTCTCTGTCACTCTGACTTCCAAATAAATAACTTTTTAAAAAGCAAATACGTAGCCGGCGCTGTGGCTCACTAGGCTAATCCTCCGTCTTGTGGCGCCGGCACACCGGGTTCTAGTCCCGGTCGGGGCGCCGGATTCTGTCCCAGTTGCCCCTCTTCCAGGCCAGCTCTCTGCTGTGGCCCAGGAGTACAGTGGAGGATGGCCCAAGTGCTTGGGCCCTGCACCCCATGGGAGACCAGGATAAGTACCTGGCTCCTGCCATCGGATCAGCGCAGTGCTCTGGCCGCCGCGCGCCGGCTGCGGCGGCCATTGGAGGGTGAACCAATGGCAAAAAGGAAGATCTTTCTCTCTGTCTCTCTCTTTCACTGTCCACTCTGCCTGTCAAAAAAAGAAAAAAAAAAGCAAATACATATTTATTTTAATTTTTAAATGTTTATTTTTATATACTTGAAAGGCACAGTGACACACACAGATATACCATGTATGCGCTCGTGCAAACACAGAAAGAGGAAGTGAAAGATATTCCATCTGTTGGTTCACTACCCAAGTACCCTCAACTACAGGATTGGGCCAGGCTGAAGCCAGAAACCTGGAAGTCCATTCGAGTCTCCCACTTGGATGGCAGGGACCCAAGTACTTGAATCTGCTGCTTTCCAGGATACATTAGCAGGAAGCTGGATTGGAAGCAGATTAATCCATACTTAAACTGATACTCTGATATGGGCTGTTGGCATCTTAAATGGCACCTTAATCTGCTGTGTTATGATGCCACCCTCTATTTTTAGTTTAAAAATTTAAAAGATGTATTTATTTATTTGAAAGGCAGAGTTACAGAGAAGCAGAGGCAGAGAGAGAGAGGTCTTCCATCCGCTGCTTCACTCCCTAAATTGCTGCAATGACTGGAGCTTGGCCAATCTGAAGCCGGGAGCCAAGAGCTTCTTCTAGGTCTCCCATGTAGGTGCAGGGGCTCAAGGACTTAGGCCATCTTCTACTGTTTTCCCAGGCCATAGCAGAGAGCTGGATCGGAAGCCAAGCAGTTGGGACTTGAACTCACACCTGTATGAGTGAGCTATTAACCATCTGTTGATTCATTCCCCATCTGCCCACCACAGCTGAGGCTGGGCCAGGCTGAAGCCATCCAGGTCTCCCAGTTGGGTGACAGAGAGTACTTGAGCCAGCACCTTCTGTCTCCCAGAATGAGTATTAGCAGGAAGCTGGAATTGGAAGTGGAGCAGAGACTTGAACCCAGCACTCCCATATGGTGATATGAGTATCCCAATTGGGTATATAACCTCTGTGCTGAACACCCACCCATTTGTAGTTCTTTATGTCCTCTGCTTCCTTGTAATACTTGCCATTATCATTTCCTTCTTCTTTAAAGTATTTGTTTTACTGGTGGTTCTTTTTTTTTTAAATTTATTTTATTTTTTATTTTTTGACAGGCAGAGTGGACAGTGAGAGAGAGAGACGGAGAGAAAGGTCTTCCTTTGCCGTTGGTTCACCCTCCAATGGCCGCTGCGGCCGGCGCACTGCGCTGATCCGATGGCAGGAGCCAGGTACTTATCCTGGTCTCCCATGGGGTGCAGGGCCCAAGGACTTGGGCCATCCTCCACTGCACTCCCTGGCCACAGCAGAGAGCTGGCCTGGAAGAGGGGCAACCGGGACAGAATCCGGCACCCCGACTGGGACTAGAACCTGGTGTGCTAGCGCCGCAAGGCGGAGGAGTAGCCTAGTGAGCCGTGGCGCCGGCCTACTGGTGGTTCTTTCTGATGCCCCTAACTGTAGATAGCTATCAATGCTTTCTATTTCTTCCCCCCCCTCCCCTATCCCATCCTTTATACCCAGACCTAGTTGAGATATCTATGATGTTAAGCACATCTAAATTGAACTCATCTTATTCATTTCCTTCTGCAGAAGATGACCCTTATTTACCTACCTATTTCAGTGTTAGTAAAAGGATTTTTACAAAATTAATGTTACTGTGGTACAATTTACTTATAGTCAACTCATACATTTTTAATATACAGGTAAATGGCTGTACTGATCACCTTAATGACAATACAGAACACTTAGGTTTCTTGCAAAATTCCCTAAACTACTTTGTAATCAGTTTATCCCCTCTGTTAATTCCCATGCTACCACTGATAGGATTTCTATTAATATAAATGAGATTTTTTTCTCGAGTTTATGAACATGGAATTATACAGTGTGTATTTTTATGCCTGGCTTCTTTTTCTTGGCATAATATCTATATTTATGCATGTTGTTGCATATATCACTAGTTTATTTCTTTTTATTGCTTAATGATAGTCCAGTGTTTGGGTATACCACAATTTGTTTATCTAGTCACCTGTTACTTGATATTGAATCATTTCCAGTTTTTGGTTACTGTGAATAAAATACTATGAACATTGTGTACAAGTTTTTTTTTTATAAGACATGTTTTTGTTAGTAACCTTTTTGAAGTCTCCAAGTTAGAAACTTTGGGGATTATTTTTCATTCTTTTAGTCTTTCTTCACTTATATTCATATAATAGATTATGAAGTCATGAGATTCTTTTTTCTTTTGTTCTTTCTTTGTTTCCTTTTATTTTTTAAGAAATACAAATTTCCTAAGTACAACTTCAGGAATATAATTATTCCTCCCACCATACCTGCCTTCCCACCTGCATTTCTACCCCTCTTTCTCCTCCCTCTCTCCTTCCCAGGCCCATTCTCTATTAAGATTCATTTTAAATTAACTTTGTACACAGAAGACCAACTCTGTACTAATTAAAGATTTGAGCAGTTTGCATATACACACACACACAAACTGTTTGAGAACTAGTTTTACAGTTAGCTTTCATAATACAACTCACTGAGGACAGAGGTCCTGTATGGGGAGTTAGTACACAGTGACTCCTGTTGTTAACAATTAACACTCTTATTATGATGTCAGTGACTACCTGAGGCTCTTGACATGAACTAACTAGGCTATGGAAGCCTTTTGAATCCACAAACTCTGTCAGTATTTAGATAAGACCATAAGCAAAGTGGAAATTCTCCGCTCCCTTTAAAGAAAAGTACATCATTCTTTGATGACCACTTCTTTGTGCTGGAGTCTCACTCATAGAGATGCTTCATGTAGAACATTTTTTGCCACAGTGTCTTGGCCTTCCATGCCTGAAATGCTCTTAGACCAGGAAGCCTTAAGGGCTGATTCTGAGATCAGACTATTAGTTAAAGCGATTGTCATTCTACGAGTCTGCTGTGTGGACTGCTTCCCATGTTGGAACATTCTTTCCTTTTTAATTCTATTATTACCAGACACTTGATCCTATTTTTATGCTCACTTTAACACTTAATCCTATCTATATGTTCACTTTAAACACTTAATATGAACACTTTAACACTTAAGATAGTATTGTTACCACCCAGCTTAATGGGATTTGGGTGTCTCATGACAAGTATTTAAATTGTACCCTTAGAAGTAAGTCTGTAGGAATGTGTGCAGAACTATACAGTTTTACAGCTGCAAACTTCTTACTCCCTCTTTTATTCCCACTCTTATTTTTTACCGAGATCCATCCTCAGTTGACTTTATACATATATGATTAACTTTATGTTAAGGAAAGAGTTCAACAAATAGTATGAAAAAAAAAAAAAACGAAACTGTTCTTTGACAGTCAAGACAAGGGCAGCTCAAGTCATCCATTCTCTCTCTCTCTCTCTCTCTCTCTCTCTCTCTAAAGATTTATTTATTTATTTGAAAGTCAGAGTTACACAAAGAGAGAGAGGTCTTCCATACAATGGTTCACTCCCCAATTGGCTGCAACGGCCAGGACTGCGCCAATCCAAAGCAGGAGCCAGGAGCTTCTTCCAGGTTTCCCACGTGGGTACAGGGGCCCAAGGACTTGGGCCAACTGCCACTGCTTTCCCAGGCCATAGCAGAGAGCTGGATGGGAATTGGAGCAACTGGGTCTTGAACTGGCGCCCATATGAGTTGCCAGCATTGCAGGTCAGGGCTTAACCCACTGTGCCAGCCCCAAGTCATCCCTTCTTGAAGTGTCAGTTTCACTTCTACAGATTTAGTTTTAGGTACTCTATTAGTTCTCACAGATCTGGGAGAAAATATGGTATTTTTCCCTTTGGAACTGGCTTATTTCACTAAGTAAGATTCTTACTTACTTCACTAAGTAAGATTTTTATTTTGAACTATGTTTCATTCTTTGTTCTCTTTTCCAGAGATATGTAACATACTTGGGGAAAACTTTTTATTTTGGGAAGCTTTATTTTAGATGCAGGGGATGTAAAAATGATTATGTAGATGGTGTACTTGTGAGTGAAGTAAAATAGGTAGGGGTGCTGACTTTGGTGAGATAATGGTGCTGACATTGAGCTTACAGAATGAGAAAAAGACTGTTGCTGCCAGTTGCTAACTGTTGCTGTTCCTAAATAAGACACTCTTATTTAGAAATAAGTACCTGGAATAATTTAGGAATAAGTACCTGGAATATTCTTTTTTATTTATTTTTAATTTAATTTTATTTCATTTTTAAAATATTTTTATTTATTTATTTGAAAGGCAGAGGCAGAGAGAGAGGTCCTCCATCCACTGGTCCACTCCCCAGATGGCCGGAATGGCCAGATCTGAAGCCAGGAGCCAGGAGCCTCCCTCAGGTCTTCCACGTGGGTGCAGGGGCCTCAGGACTTCGGCCATCTCCACTGCCCTCCCTGGCCATAATAGAGAGCTGGGTCGGAAGCTGGCACTGCAGGCGGTAGCCCCACTCGCTATGCCACAGAGCCGGCCCCCTTATTTATTTTTTAAAGAGATATACTTATTTATTTGAAAGGCAGAGTTACAGAGAGGCAGAGAGAGAGAGGTGTCTTTCATCTGCTGGTTCACTCCTCCAGATGGTTGTCAATGGCCAGAGCTGAGCTGATCTGAAGTCAGGAGCCAGGACCTTCTTCTAGGTCTCCCAGGTGGGTGCAGGAGCCCAAGGACTTGGGCCATCTTCTGCTTTCCCAGGCCATAGCAGGAGCTGGATCAGAATTGGAACAGCTGTTACTGGAACTGTCACCCATATGGGATGCTGGCACTGCAGGCAATGGCTTTACCTTTTTTTTTTTTTTTTTTTTGACAGAGTTAGAGAAAGGTCTTCCTTTTCCATTGGTTCACTCCCCAAATGGCCGCTACGGCCGGCGTGTTGCGCTGATCCAAAGCCAGGAGCCAGATGCCTCCTCCTGGTCTTCCATGCGGGTGCAGGGCCTAAGCACTTGGGCCAGCCTCCACTGCCTTCCCTGGCCCCAGCAGAGAGCTGGACTGCAAGAGGAGCAACCGGGACAGAATCCCGCGCCCCAACCGGGACTAGAATCCAGGGTGCCGGCGCTGCAGGTGGAGAATTAGCCAAGTGAGCCATGGCGCCGGCCAGCTTTACCTTCTAAGCCACAGCACTGGCCCCACGGTGAATGTTCTTACTGTTATATAAACTTGATAAGTCGTTTAATCTCTCTGGGCCTCAGTTTTGTCATCTGTAAAACAGGAAGGATAATTTTACATAGGGTTCTGTTTTTAAAAAGGTTTATTTATTTATGTATTTATTTGAAAGTTAGAGAGAAAGAGAGAGAGAGGGGAAGAGAGATTTTCCATCTACTAGCTTATTCTCCAAATGACTTGCAATAGCCAGGGCTGGGCCCAGCCAAAGCCAGGAACCAAGAACTCCATTCTGGTCTCCTAAATGGGTGATAGGAGCCTGAGCACCTGGGCCATCCTTTGCTGCTTTCCCAGGCATATTAGCAGGAAACTACATCAGAAGCTGCATAGCTATAACTCTAACTGGCATTCTGATATGGGATGCCAGCATTGTAGTGGTGACTTAACCTGCTGTGCCACAATGCATGCCCCAAAATAAGGTTCTTTAGAGGATTCAATTAATTATCACATGTGAAAAATTCTTAGTATGTACCTGGCATATTTTGTTATGTTCTAGCTAGTATTATTATGTTAATTATATGCCATTTGAACATCTGTCTTCCTCTCCCATTTTATATCCTTTTATATATTGCTTTAATACTTATCTACTAATACAACACTCTTTCACTTGTTCAAACCTATGCAAGTACTTACTTTATCATCTGACAAGTATTTGAATGTTTATTTTTTTCAATTGTGGTATAATATATAAACAGTAAAGTGCATAAATGAATTCTTATAAATTTATTCACTACTGCAGACTCTCTTCTGTCCCTTTACCCTTAATAACCTTCCCTCTTAAATTTGTTCTGATGTCTTTACCAGAGATGATGTTTGTAAGTAATCGACCCCTCCCTGTCTGTGCAGCCTTATTTCCTATTACTGCCTAGCATATAGCCCTTACTATACCATTTCTGCTTATGTTCCTCGTGTCCCTTTACTGCCCTTAAAAAAAAATTTATTAATTGGGCTGGTGTTGTGGTTCAGTGGATTAAGCTGCCGCCTACAATGCCCTGCATCTCATATGGGTGCCAGGTCGAGTCCCAGGTGCTCCACTTATGATCCAGCTTCTTGCTAATGTACCTGGGAAAGGCAGAGGATGGCTCAAGTGCTTGGGCCCAGGTGAGAGACCCAGATGAAGCTCCTGGCTTCAGCCTGGCCCAACCCAGGACATTGTGATCATTTGGGGAGTGAACTAGTGAATGGAAGATCTCTCTGTGTGTCTACCTCTCTCTTTGTAACTGTTATTCAAAGAAGTAAATAAATCTTTTTAAAAAATCTATTTATTTGAAAGAGAGAAGGAGCTATCTCCTATCCACTGGTTCATTCTCCAAATGCCTGTAATAGCCATGGCTGGGTCCAGCCAAAAGTGGGAGCAAGGGGGCCTGCATAGTGGTGCAATGGATTAAGCTGTTGCCTCTGATACCGGCATCCCATATTGGAGTGACAGTTGGCTGCTCTTCCTCCTCCGATCCAGAACTCTGCTAATGCTCCTGGAAAAGTAGTGGGTGATGGCCCACGAACTTGGGCCCCTGCAACCCATGTGGGAGACTTGGATGAAGTTCCTGGTTCCTAGCTTCAGCCTGACTCTGCCTCAACTGTCACCGCGATTTGGGGGAGCGAACCAGTGGATGGGAGGTATCTTTGTCTCCATCTCTCTCTGTCACTCTAATTTTCAAATACATAAAGGTGATTTTTTTTTTTTTAAGAAAAGAGAGCCTAAAAAGTAATTCAATTTGTGTCTATCACATTTCTGACAGGAACCCAATTACTTGAGTCATGACCTGCTGCCTGCACAGTGCACTTTAGCAGGAAGTTGGGTTGAGAATGGAGCCAGGACTCAAACCCAGACACTCTGATATGAGATGTTGTCATCCAAATAGCTGCCTCTGCTTCCCTTTTTCTCTCATTTGTCTTGTTCTCCCTGTCCATTCAAGTATTCTTCTTTGTATTTTTTTTTTTAAGATTTATTTATTTATTTATTTGAAAGATAGAGTTACAGACAGGAATCTTCTATCCACTCATTCACTTTCCAAATGACTGCAACAGCCAAGGCTGTGACAGGTTGAAGCCAGAAGCCAGGAGCTTCATCTGGGTCTCCCATGTGGTTGGCAGGGGCCCAAGCACTTAGGTCATCTTCCACTGCCTTCCCAGGTACATTAGCAGGGAGCTGGGTTAGAAATGGAGTAGGGAGAAGAGAACTCCAGCGAGTGGTGATATGGGATGCCAGCATTGCAGGCAGTGGCTTAACCCGTTAGACTGCAGTGCCTCCCCAATTTGAGTATTCTTCCATGAAATTTTCCCCAACTGTTCCAGCTCACACTGTCCTTGTTTTTCCTGTAAGTTCTTTTTGGCTCATGATCAGTGTCCCAGTTTAGTACTTACTTAATGAGATATTTTCCTTTTTTTTTTTTTTTGTAATTACTTAATTGTCTTAGCTTTTATCAAGACTGTAGTTATTTTGTATCCCTTTTAATGCCTAGCACAGCACATATAGTACTAATTATTAAATGGAATCTAATGAATATTTTTAAAAGTTTTAAGTCCTGGGGCGGGCACTGTGGCGTAGCTGTTAAGCTGATGCCTGCAGTGCCGGCATCCCATATGGGCGCTGCTCCACTTCCAATGTAGCTCTCTGCTTCAGTTCCACACAGATCCGCACAGCTCCGGCCCTTGTAGCCAATTGGGGAGTGAACCAGTGGATGGAAGCTTCTCCCTCTCCCTCCCCCCTCTCTCCTCCCCCCTCCCTCAGAGAAGGAGAGAGGGAGAGGGGAAGGGGAGAGGAAGGGGGGGGGCAAGTGAGCTTCCATTTAATTGGTTCACTCCCCGCAAATGGCCGTAATAGCCAGGGCTGGGCCATACTGAAGCCAGGAGCCAGGAGCTTCTTCCTGGTCTCCAACGTGGGTGAAGGAGCCCAAGGACTTGGGCCATCTTCCACCGCTTTCCCAGGGACATTTAGCAGGCAGCTGGAAAGGAAGTGAAGCAGCCAGGACTGAAACCAGAACCCACATGGGATGCCGGCACTGCAGGCGGCGGCTTAACCCCATAGCACTGGCCACAGCACTGGCCCTGTCTTTTATTATTTAATAAGTATTTATTAAATGGAATTGCAGTTATTCCTATATCTGCCTCTCCACTAAATCCTTTCTGAATCTAGGACAGTACCTAGGTAAAGGCCTAGGTACTGTCAGTACCTAGGTAAAGTACTAGGTAAAGGCCTAGTAGATATTTAATGAATTATGCTTATTTTACTTTCCCAATTGATTTTGATAATTTTAGGCACATCAAGTCAAGGCATGTTGGTTAAGTTTGATTGAAATAAGCATGCTTGATCTTGTCATTATTCTCCCCCCATGAGTTATTTTATATATGGGAGCATGTGGATATTAGAACATGGATGATTCAAAATCCCTAATGACTGGCTATTACGGTTATATCTTCTAACATATGATCAAAACTGATAGCATTTGAAATTAAAAAAATTATCTGAGAGGCAGAGAGAGAGACATCGACATCTACAGAGCTGTTCTCAAGTGCTAGCAAATGCCAGGAAATGGGCTGCAGCTGAAGCCTGGAGCCAGGAAAACAATCACATGTCTCCTTCATGGGAGGCAGGAGCCCAATTACTTGAACCCAGTTACAGTGCTGCCTCCCAGGCTCTGCATGGCAGGAAGCTGGAGTCAGAACAGAAGCTGGAAAGGCCTGTGTCGTGGCATAGCAGGTTAGGTTGCCGCCTACAATGCTGGCATCCCACGTGATTGCTAATTTGAGTCCCTGCTGCTTACCTTCCAATTCCACTCCCTGCTAACGTGCTTGGGAAAAGCAGCAGAAGGTGCCCAAGCAGCAGATGATGGCTTGACTACTTGGGTCCCTGTCACCCACATTGGAGACCAGGATGGAGTTCCAGGCTCCTAGCTTCAGCCTGACACACAGCCCTAGCTGTTGCGGCTGTTTGGGAAGTGAATCAGTGTATGGAAGAGCTCTTGCTTTGTAACTCTGCCTTTCAAATAAGTAAAATAAAAATTTTAAGCAAAAAAGTTTGTAGAAAATGGAATTAAAAGTTTTTTTTTTTTATGAACCAAAAAGGACGGGTACTGGAATTTTCATAAAATTGAGAAATTTTTGGTTATTCTTATTTTTAAAATCTATCATGCAACATGGTACTCAAATTTCATATGTGTTGGAACATGTAGTATTTTTTGAGAGTCACTGAGATTCTACGATTTTTTTCTTAAGTCTCTTTTTATACATTTTTATTTACCATTTATTTGAAAGGCAGAGAGCCAGACATGCAGGCAGGGACATAGAGATTTTTGATTCATTGGTTAACTACTCATGCCCACAAAAGCTGGGAACTGAGTCAGGACAAAGCCAGGACCCCAAACTCCATCCATGTCACCCATGTGTGTGACAGGGACCCAAGTAGTCAAGCCATCATCTGCTGCATTCTGGGGTGTGCATTTGCGAAAACTTAAAATTGAAAGAATGCCTAGGGCTGTAACCCAGGTAATCTGATAATGGGCTATGGGCATCTTAAGTGCTGTGCCAAACTCCCAGCCCTCTACACATTTTTTTTTCCTTTCCTTTATTGATTAGATTTTATTAGCTCTCTGCTATGAACTGGGAAAGCAGTAGAAGATGGCCCAAGTATTTGGGCCCCTGCACCTGTGTGGGAAACTTGGAAGAAGCTGGCTCCTGGCTTCAGATTGGCACAGCTCCGGCCATTGCAGCCATTTGGGGAGTGAACTAGCAGATGAAAGACCTGTCTGTCCCTCCCTCTCACTGTCTGTCACTCTTCCTCCCAGTGTGTACATTAGCAGGAAACTGGATCAGAAGCAGAGGCAGGACTGCAACTCAGGCACTCCAACAGGAGATGGCTATGTCCTACCTAAGTGGTAGCTTAACCTGTTGTGTCCCAGCACCTGCCCCCTGTGGCAATCATGAAAGTGGATGTATATTTTTAAGATTTATTTATTTATTTGTGTGGAAGAGTTACAGACAGAGAGGACAGAGAGAAAGGTCACTCCCCAATCTGAAACCAGGAGCCAGGAGCTTCTTCCAGAAGCAGCTGGAACTTGAACCAGCACCCAAATGGGATGCTAGTGCTGCAGGTGGAGGCTTAACCTACTACACCACCATGCTGGCCCCCAATGAAAATCTTTTAATAATGAACTAAAAGGACTTTTTCCCTCTTACCCTTTATCTCCCTTTCCCTCCTTCTCTCTCTGCCTTTTCTACCTCCTCCTTTTTATCTGATAGAGAGGCAGGCAGGCTGGGACTGTGCCAGGGCTGGCTTGAGCCAAAGTTGGGAACTCAATCCTGATCCAGATGTCCCACATGGTGGCAGGAATCCAGTCACTGGAGCCATCACTGCCACCTCCCAGAGTCCACATTATCAGGAAGGACTGAAGTGTGTATCAAACCAAGGCACTCTGAAATGGGATGTAGGTATGCCAATTGGTGTCTTTTTTTTTTATTTTTTAATTTTTTTTTTTTTTGTGACAGGCAGAGTGGACAGTGAGAGAGACAGACAGAGAGAAAGGTCTTCCTTTGCCGTTGGTTCACCCTCCAATGGCCGCCGCGCTGAGGCCGGCGCACCGCGCTGATCCGATGGCAGGAGCCAGGAGCCAGGTGCTTTTCCTGGTCTCCCATGGGGTGCAGGGCCCAAGCACTTGGGCCATCCTCCACTGCACTCCCTGGCCACAGCAGAGAGCTGGCCTGGAAGAGGGGCAACCGGGACAGAATCCGGTGCCCCGACCGGACTAGAACCCGGTGTGCCGGCGCCGCTAGGCGGAGGATTAGCCTAGTGAGCCGCGGCGCCGGCCGCCAATTGGTGTCTTAACACATACTCCAGACTAAATTTTTGATATAGTTTTATAACTTCTAGGTATCTGTAACATTTATTTGTGTTATTGATATTTTAAAATTCTCTGGCAAAATAGTTTTAAAAATAATTCATGCATAAATGTAGAACATTTCAAAGATAAAAAACCATTCCTGATTTTATCTACTAAGAATCATCACTTTGAGGCCAGCACTATGCTATAGCAGGTAAAAACTTTTCCTCTGAAGCTGGCATCCCATATGGGCACCAGTTTGTCTTGGCTGCTCCATTTACAATCCAGCTCCCTGCTAATGTGCCTGGGAGAGCAGCAGAAATTGACCCGACTTCTTAAGTCCCTGCACCCATGAACGGAGACCCAGAAGAAGCTCCTGGCTTCAGATCGGTCTAGCACCTGTAAGTCAGCAGATGGAAAATTTTTGTCTCTCCATACAACTTTTTTTTAAAGTTATTTATTTATTTTTGAAAGACTGCCCTGATTCTTTCTTTCTTTTTTCTTTTTTTTTTTTTTTTAAGATTTATTTATTTATTTGAAAGTCAGAGTTAACACACAGAGAGAAAGAGAGGCAGAGAGGTCTTCCATCTGCTGGTTTCACTCCTCAGTTGGCCCCAATGACTGGAACTGTGCCAATCCGAAGCCAGGAGCCAGTAGCTTCTTCTGGGTCTCCCACGCGAGTGGAGGGGCCCAAGGACTTGGGCCATCTTCTACTGCTTTCCCAGGCCATAGTAGAGAGCTGGATCAGAAGAGGAGCAGCTGGGACTCAAACCGGTGCCCATCTTGGGTGCTGGCACTGCAGGCAGTGCTGGCCCTCTGACTTTCAAATAAAGAAATAAATATATTTTTAAATCATCACTTTTTAGTATATTTCCTATATTGCTTCACTGCATTTTTAATATATTGGCAATTTTCTATGTAGTATAGTAATTATAAACAGAGATTCTAGAATTAAACCCTTTGGGTTCAGGTTTCTGTTCTACCACTTGTTAGCTATGTGATTTTTTTTTTTTTTTAGAAGATTGATATATTTGAAAGTTGGAGTTACAGTAAGGAAAGCCAGAGGCGGGGTGCGTGTGTGATTTTCCATCTGTTAGTTCATGCCCCAAATGGTCACAATGGCTGGAGCTTGGCCGATCTGAAGCCAGGAGCTTCTTCAAGGTCTCCCACGTGGGTGCAGGGGTCCAAGCACTTGGGCCATTCTCTGCTGCCTTCCCAGGTGCACTAGCAGGGAGTGGAGTAGATGGGCCTTGAGCCGGTGCCCATATGGAATGCTGATACTGCAAGTGGAGGCTTAACCTTCTACGCCACAACACCGGCCTCCTAGCTATGTGATTTTTTTAAAAAAAAATTATTTATTTGAAAGGCAGAGTGACAGAAGGAGGGAGAGACAGAAATCTTTCATTTGCTGGTTCAGTCCCCAAATGGCCACACAGCTGTGGTTATGCCAGGCTGAAGCTGGAACTGGGAACTCCATCTAGGTCTCCACTGTGGGTGGCAAGGGCCCAAGCACTGGGGGCCATTTTCTGCTGTCTTTGCAGGCATATTAGCAGAAGCTGCATTTGAAGTGGAGTAGCTGAGACCATATGGGATGTTGGAGTCACAAGCAGCAGTTTAATACAGCCACAGCATAGGCCCCTCGTTTTATTTCTTGTCTTTGTTCCCTGAACTGAAAGTATAAAATTTAGTTTATGGTTCCTTTTAGCTCTAAATTCTATTTCTGTGACCTTGGAGCAGAGTGAATTTTTAATTGTTACAGATGAATAATTTTTGCTTCTTCTATGATATTTTAGCAGTCCTTAACATCTAATTGACTTTATTTATTTATTTATTTATTTAAGATTTATTTACTTGTTTGAAAGAGCTACAGAGAAAGAGGGAAACACCCAGAGAGAGATTATCAATCTTCTGGTCCCCTCTCCATATGGCTCTAATAGCCAAATTTGGGCCTAACTGTAGCCAGGAGCTTTGTCCAGGTATCCCACTTGGGGCCAGGGACCCCAAAACTTGGGCCATCTTCTGCTGCTTTTCCCAGGCCACTAGCAGGGAGCTGGACTAGAGGTGGAGTGGGACTCAAATTTGTGCCCATATGGGTTGCTGGTTACACGCCATGCCACAGTGTTGGCTCCCTGATTGACATTAATGGTTTATCAGATAAGGAAAAGTAGAGAAAGTCTTACTTAGGTCATCTTAGAATGAAAAAAGACTGACCACAAATACCATGTGTTTGTTGGTATGGAAGGAAACATTTTTTTTTTAGGTTTTTATTTATTTTATTTGAAAGGTACAGTTACAGACAGTGAGAGGGAGAGACAGAGAGACAGGTCTTCTTTCCGTTGGTTCACTCCCTAAATGTCCGCAATGGCGGGAACTGCACTGATACAAAGCCAGGAGTCAGGTGCTTCTTCCTGATCTCCTGTGTCGGTGCAGGGGCCCAAGGACTTGGGCCATCTTCTGCTTTCCCAGGCCACAACAGAGAGCTGGATTGGAAGAGGAGCAGTCAGGACTAGAACCGGCGCCCATATGGGATGTCAGCACCACAGGTGTAGGATTAACCTACTGTGCCATGGTGCCAGCCCCCTGGAAGCAAAATATTGGCAGTTTGACTGAATCTTAGGAAATGTACATCTACCAGCAGTCTCACTCCTAGGAATTTATCCAAGATAAGCGATAACACATATACTCACAAAAGATTCCTATACAAATAAAAGCAATCGTAGCAACTTTATGCATATTGGCCAGAAATTGGAGATAAATGACCATCAATTGATGAATAGATAAACATATTGTGTTGACTACTACTCACCAATGAATGAATTTCAGAAGTATATGTTAAGTGAAAATGGGCAGCCACCAAAACCAATAAGGTATATGATATGATTCCATTTATGTGAAGTTCTAGAAAAGGCCAAAACTAAAAAAGTATAGTGACAGGAATTGAATCCACATCTATTGAAATCTTTTGGGGAAATTGAAATATTCCTTTAAAAATTTTTGATTAATTAATTTTGTTTATTTTAAATGTGTAGGGAGAGAGGTCTCTTCCATCCACTAGTTCATTTCCCAAATGCCCTCAATAGCCAGGGCTGGGCCAGGCCAAAACTAGGAGCTCAAAATTCAGTTCCAGTCTCCTACATGGGTAACAGGAAACTAAGTATCCTGTCATCACCTGCTGCCTTCCCCAGGTGCTAATCACCAGGAAGCTGGAATAAGAAGTGTAGCTGGGACCAGAATCAGACCAGCACTCCTTTATGGGATGCAGGTATCTCAAGTCCTGTGCCAACACCCACCCCTGAAAATATTCTTTTTTTTTATTTGCCAGGCAGAGTTACACAGTGAGAGAGAGAGACAGAGAGTTATACACAGTAAGAGAGAGAGAGAGAGAGAGAGAAAGGTCTTCCTTCCGTTGGTTCACCCCCCAAATGGCTGCTACAGCCGTTTGCACTGCGCCAATCCAAAGCCAGGAGCCAGGTGTTTCCTCCTGGTCTCCCATGCAGGTGCAGGGCCCAAGCAATGGGCCATCCTCCACTGCCTTCCCAGGCCACAGCAGGGAGCTGGACTTGAAGAGGAGCAATCGGGACTAGAACCCGGGGAGCCGGCGCCGCAGGTGGAGGATTAGCCTCATGAGCCGCGGCGCCGGCCGAAAATATTCTTGATTTTGGTTGTTGTAACAAGAATATATGTATATCAAAAATGATTACGTTGTGCACTAAAAATGAGTGAAATTTTTTGAATATAAATTACCTTAGTGAACTGGATTAAGAAGTATATAGGAACAGTTATTTAGCAAATTAATATTTGTTGCTACTAAGGAATCTGTAGAGGAGTTCACAAGCTCATTGTATTTGTTAGAGAATAGTACTGGATAGCACTGAACTTTAGATATAAGTACAGATAGTTGCACTATTTACACAATGTGTGTATTACTGAGAATCACCATATTTTACAACACCATGTTTTATAAAATTGCACAGTAGGAACCACAGGACTTTCAAAGAAAGTTAGGAGCAAAACACTCCAGAATTTTTCAGTGACACATTAAAAAAGAAAAGTTAATAAAAATGGTAACGGGGCCAGTTATGGCATAGCAGGTTTAACTGCGGCCTGTGGTACCAGCATCCCAAATGGGTGTTGCACTTAAGAAAGCAGTGGAAGATGCTATAAGTGTTTGGGCTCCTACACCTATGTGGGAGACCTGGAAGAAGGTCCTGGCTACTGACTTCGGCCTGGCCCAGCCCCAGCTCTTGTGGCCATTTGGATAGTGAACCAACAGATGGAGGATTCTCTCTCTCTTTCTCTGTCTCACTCTCTGTACCTCTTTCTCTGTGACTCTGGCTTTCAAATGAATAAAAAAATCTTTAAAAAGTAGCACACTTTTATACTTTTTAAATGGTTAATTAATAAATGCATAAACACTGCAATAATTATTGTCCTTTATCTTCAAAGAAGCAAATATAGGAAGAGTTGCACTTGTGAGTTCCTGTGAAGTGGTGGAAGACAGGTTATTTGAAATCAAATGAAAAATTGTAAGATACAATGATGTAACACAGAGTGAACATTTAGTGAAGTAGGTTATACATACTTAAAATGTGTATGTGTTGTATATTCTTTTGTGGCTTGGTGTTTTAAAGTATATGTTGTTATTTCCAGGAATGATGAGACCAATAGATTTGCTGTTGTCAATGAAAATATAGTTACAGTTCCAAGAGGAAGGAACGTGCTGCATCTTGCTGGACCACTTGGGGGAAGCACTAAGCTATTCAGGAGGCAAAAGGCAGAAGGAGCTGGAAGAAAATGTGGTTTCTGTGAGAAGAAATAGATGAAACAGATTTAGGATGGGCTTTTCAATAATTTCAGTGAGTGTTAGGGTACAGGGGCTCTTTGGAGTTGTCCAGTAGCTGGCCATGAATTGTATGATTAAGGCAGAGGAAAAATGGCCTAGAGTTACCAGCTAAATAAAGGAGGTAATTGTGGAGTAGGGGCTTTGGATTGTTTAGTTTACATATGAAAGAGCATTTCTTAGTGAATTGTTTACTATCTTTAAGAGTTGGCTAGCCCTGGGAGGGAAAGTCTCTCCTGTTTCAGGAATGCTCCATAAGCCAGAACATCAAGAAAACGGAAAATAAAGTTAATATACTTGGTTCAGTTGGGTACTGTTAGGAAAAGAGGTGCAGACTGTTGCCTCCACACATGGGCACCAAAAATGTTAGGAAAGGAGGCGCAGAATAGAAAGGAGACGGTATACAAATCTACAGACAGACCGAATTTATTCAGAGAAAATAAGTTCGTAGAGGTGGGTGACTATCTGCCAGCATGCACGTTGATGGAATATGTGGCAGAAGGCCCCAACCCCAGGGGCCAGGCCCTTTTATATTTTAGGAGGGCTAGGGGTGGGGGTGGGGATAGCAGGTGGAGGTGAATTCCTGGAACTGGTCTTTCTGGTGGCCCAGCAATTGGTCTTTCAGGTGGCCATGCCGGTGCAGGGGCGGGGGTGGGGGGTGGGGGGTGGGTTTGGGAACCTGGGAAAGAATGCAGAAGTGTAGGGGCCAGCGCTGTGGCACAGTGTGTTAATGCCCTGGCCTGAAGCGCCAGCATCCTATATGGGCGCCAGTTCGAGACCCGGCTGCTCCACTTGTGATCCAGCTCTCTGCTATGGCCTGGGAAAGCAGTAGAAGATGGCCCAAGTCTTTGGGCCCCTCCACTTGCGTGGGAAACCCAGAAGAAGCTCTCCTGGCTTCGGATCAGGCCGATGCAGCCAATTGGGGAGTGAACCATCGGATTGGAAGACCTCTCTCTCTCTCTGCCTCTCCTTCTCTCTGTGTAACTCTGAGTTTCAAATAAATAATTAAAAAACAAAAAAAAGAAAGAAAGAATGCAGAAGTGTAAAGGCAAAATAGGATGTGAGACCCAATTGAGATTCAAGGACAAGGAATAAATTCCAGTGTTTATCTCTTTGGGGCCATGAGTGAGAATGGCTGAGGCTTTTATCTTTGTTCCATCAGATACAGTTTTCTGTATTCACCTGGTTTTTCTCAGAGATAAAATTGAGCATAAGTAATTGTGTAATTCTCATTATCCTAAAATTGTTTTCAAAATAAGTGTACTAGCAGAGCTGGCGCTGTGGTGTAGTGGGCTAAGCCTCCAACTGTGGCACCAGCATCCCATACGGGCACCAGTTCTAGTCCCAATTGCTTCTCTTCTGATGCAGCTCTCTGCTGTGGCTTCGGAAAGCAGTGGAAGATGGCCCAAGTGCTTGAGCCCTTGAACCCACATGGGAGACCTGAAAGAAGCTCCTGGCTCCTGGATTCAGATTGGCTCAGCTTTGGCCGTTGTAGCCATTTGGGGAGTAAACCAGTGGATGGAAGGCCTTTTTCTCTTTGTCTGTCTATAACTACCTCTCAAATAAAGGAATAAAATCTTTAAAAGAAAATGTAGTAGAACTGACTGTATAAAGTAGTATACTTTTTTTTTTTTTTTTTTTTTTTTTGACAGGCAGAGTGGACAGTGAGAGAGAGAGACAGAGAGAAAGGTCTTCCTTTTGCCGTTGGTTCACCCTCCAATGGCCGCCGCGGCTGGCGCGCTGCGGCCGGCGCACCGCGCTGATCCGATGGCAGGAGCCAGGAGCCAGGTGCTTTTCCTGGTCTCCCATGGGGTGCAGGGCCCAAGCACCTGGGCCATCCTCCACTGCACTCCCTGGCCACAGCAGAGGGCTGGCCTGGAAGAGGGGCAACCGGGACAGAATCCGGCGCCCCGACCGGGACTAGAACCCGGTGTGCCGGCGCCGCTAGGCGGAGGATTAGCCTAGTGAGCCGCGGCGCCGGCCCTAGTATACATTTTTTAAAAAAATTTATTTATTTGAAAGTCAGAGTTACACAGAAAGGGACACACACACACACACACACACACAGAGAGAGAGAGAGAGAGAGGTCTTCCATCTGTTGGTTCACTCCCCAGATGATTGCAACTGCCAGAATTGTGCCAATCCGAAGCCAGGAGCCAGGAGCCTCCTCTGGGTCTTCCCACGTGGGTGCAGGGGCCCAAGGACCTGGGCCATCTTATTCTGCTTTCCCAGGTCATAGCAGAGAGCTGGATCAGAAGTGGAGCAGCTGGGATTTGAACTAGCACCCATATGGGATGCCAGCACTGCAGGCAGTGGCTTTACCCCCTGTGCCACAGCGCTGGTCCCTATAATTTTTTTTTAAAAAAGATTTATTTATTTGAAAGGCAGAGTTACAGAGAGGCAGAGAGAGAGAGAGAGAGATTGATTTTCCATCTGGTAGGTCACTCCCCAGATGACCACAATGGCTGGAGCTGCACCGATCCAAAGTGAGGAGCCAGGAGCTTGCTCTCGGTCTCCCCTGTGAGTGAGAGGTCCCGAGGACTTGGGCCATCCTCTGCTGCCTTCCCAGGCCATAGCAGAGAGCTGGATCCAAAGTGGAGCAGCTGGGACTCCAGCCGGCGCCCATCTGGGATGCCTGTACTGCAGGCGGGGACTACTCATTCCCTCCATTGCATAGTTAATGATATAAATTCTAGCATACAGATTTTAGCTTTATATAATTTGTGTAATTCCTGAGACAAGACTATATTAGCAAGCAGAACGGTGTAATATGAGTGATTAGTTTTGGTCTTGGGAAAGTAATCACAAATTTAAATTTGAAGTTAGAGAAAAATTTTACCTTGGAGTATATGCTCAGTTAATTCAAGTAACTAAGATGGTAATATTATTTAGAAAGGAGATTGTTAGATTTGGATTTTTAATGAAATCTTCACAGAAATTACCATTGTATGCTTACTAAAATTATTGTTAAAGTTGGAGAGGGGGAGAACTTGGATTGTGCTACAGCAGATTGAGCTACTGCTCCACTTGCAATCTGGCTCCCTGCTAAAGTGTCTGAGAAAGCAGCAGAAAATGGCCCAGTTGCTTGAGACCCTGCTGCCCATGTGGGAGATCCAGATGGAGTCCCATGCTCTTGGCTTCCTCCTGGCATAGCCGCAAATGTTTGTGGCCATTTAGAGTGTGAACTGCAGATGGAATATCCCTCTCTACCTCTTCTTCTCTCTGTCTCTCTCTCTGTAACTGCCTTCGAAATAAATAAATCTTAAGTTTTTTTTTGTTGTTGTTGTTTTGTTTTGTTTTTTTAATTTGATAGCAAAAGAGAGAGCGACCTCCAGGTGACTGGTTTACTCCCCCATGTATCCACAGTGGCTGGGGCTGGACTGACGTGGATACTATGGGGAACTCAGTCCCAGTCTCCTATTTGGGTGGCCAGAACCCAATTACTTGAACCACCACCATTGCCTCCCAGAGTTGTTTTAGTAGGAATTTGGAGTTGGGAGCTGGAGAAATGTATGAAACCTAGACATTCTGGTAGAGGAAATAGGAGTGTCTTAACTGCTAGGCCAAATGCCTGCCTCTCATGGTATTTTTTTTATTTGTTAAAAATTCAGTTTGCCTATTGTTGGAATAAAGCTTTTAAAAATCCTTTCCTAAACTTGTTATGTTTTATAAAGAGATTTAGATATAAGTGAAATGATAGGGTTTTTAAGTAGTCACTCAACAAACATTCTTTGACTACTGTGTGAAACTGTCAGGTTTTGTAAAAGAAATCCAGAACCGGCCGGCGCCGCGGCTCACTAGGCTAATCCTCCGCCTTGCGGCGCCGGCACACCGGGTTCTAGTCCCGGTCGGGGCGCCGGATTCTGTCCCGGTTGCCCCTCTTCCAGGCCAGCTCTCTGCTGTGGCCAGGGAGTGCAGTGGAGGATGGCCCAGGTGCTTGGGCCCTGCACCCCATGGGAGACCAGGAAAAGCACCTGGCTCCTGGCTCCTGCCATCGGATCAGCGTGGTGCGCCGGCCGCAGCGGCCATTGGAGCGTGAACCAACAGCAAAGGAAGACCTTTCTCTCTGTCTCTCTCTCTCACTGTCCACTCTGCCTGTCCAAAAAAAAAAAAAAGTATGAGTAGTAATTCTGTGACTTAAGAATTTCCTGGCTCTTCATTTATATTTGATAAATATTAATGGAACAAATAAGAAAAACAATATGAAAGATGAAGAGAATGCAACTGGAAACATAGTCCAGATGGGAAGCTACTACAATAATTTATGGGATACAAGATTAAGACTTGAACAAGGTTGCCAACAGTGGACAGAGGAAGAGATTAAAGTCTTTTGGGTTTATCAGTTTTTGAATTGATGTTGGAGGAGAAAAGGGAAAGGAAAAAACCCGCTGAAGAACACATCTAGTTTTCTGGCCCTCATAGACAGAAAGAATGGTGTGATTACTTTGGGTGGGAAATGCAGGATGGTTTGCCAGTTGGGAATTGCAATTCTGTGTTTAGGTTTTTGAATAACTACCAAACTGTTTTCCACAGAGGCCATTTTACATTCCCATATTCCTAAGTATGTTATTTTTTAAATGTTAATTGTATATGGAATTATTTTCTGAATTTCCTTTCTAGAATGTTCATTCTATGTATACACTAGTGTATAATTAATTTTGATTTTATAACGAATTTTGATTTTATATTCTATAAATTTGCTGAAATAAAAAAAAAAGTTTGCTGAACTCATTCTGTTTTGTGCTGATTTTTTTAGGGTTTTCTGTATGTAAGATGATGTCATCTGTGAATAGAGATAGTTTTATGTCTTTCCAATCTGGATGCCTTTTATTATTGTGTATTTTTCTTGCCTGATTGCCCAGGCTAGAACTTTGAGTATAGTGTTGAATAGAAATGGTAAGACTAGACATTTGTTCTTGATCTTAGGAGGACATTTTTCAGGTTTTTTTTTGTTTGTTTGTTTGTTTTTGACAGGCAGAGTGGACAGTGAGAGAGACAGAGAGAAAGGTCTTCCTTTGCCGTTGGTTCACCCTCCAATGGCCGCTGCGGCCGGCGCACCGCGCTGATCCAAAGGCAGGAGCCAGGTGCTTCTCCTGGTCTCCCATGGGGTGCAGGGCCCAAGCACTTGGGCCATCCTCCACTGCACTCCTGGGCCACAGCAGAGAGCTGGCCTGGAAGAGGGGCAACCGGGACAGAATCCGGTGCCCTGACCGAGACTAGAACCCGGTGTGCCGGCGCCGCAAGGCGGAGGATTAGCCTAGTGAGCCGCGGCGCCGGCCCATTTTTGTTTTTCACCATTAAACATGATGTTATCTGTGGAATTGTTATAGATGTCTATTGTAAAGTTGAGGAAGTTTACCTGTATTTCTAATTTGCTGAGTGTTTCTTACTACAAAAAAGTCTTAGATTTTGTCAAAGCTTTTTCTCCATCTGTTGAGATGATTATGTGCTTTTTCCTTCATTTTAGTAATATGAGCTATTATATTGATTTTCATATGTAAAATCATTATTTCTTTCCTAGAATAAATCTCACTTGACTATAGTGTATGACCCTTTTAACGTGCTGTCGGATTCAGTTTGGTAATATATTTTTTCAAAGATTTGTTTGTTTATTTATTTGAAAGAGTTACACAGAGAGAAGGAGAGGCAGAGAGAGAGAAAGCCAGGAGCCAGGAGCTTCTTCTGGGTCTCCCATGCAGGTGCAGGGGCCCAGGGACTTAGGCCATCTTCTACTGCTTTCCCAGGCATAGCAGAGAGCTGGATCGGAAGTGGAACAGACGGGACTCAAACTGGCACCCATGGGATGCTGGCACTGCAGGCGGTGGCTTTACCTTTTACACCACAATGCAGCCTCAGTTATATAAATATATATATATATATAGAGAGAGAGAGAGAGACAGAGACAGAGACAGACAGGCAGGCAGAGTTAGAGAGAGAGAGAGAGAGAGAGAGAAAGAAAGGTCTTCCTTTTTCTGTTGGTTCACCCCCCAAATGGCTGCCAAGGCCAGTGTGCTGCGGCCGACACAGCGATCCGAAGCCAGGAGCCAGGTGCTTCCTCCGGGTCTCCCACACAGGTGCAGGGCCCAAGCACTTGGACCATCATCCATTGCCTTCCAGGGCCACAGCAGAGAACTGGACTGGAAGAGGAGCAACCAGGACAGAATCTGACACCCCAACCGAGACTAGAACCCAGGGTGCCAGCGCCACAGGCGGAGGATTAGCCAAGTGAGCCATGGTGCCAGCCAGAATTATTTCTTGTTAATATTTTCTATATTTGGTAGAAGTTGCAAGTGAAGTCATATGGTCCTAGGTTTTTTTTTGTTTTGTTTTGTTTTTGCTTATTTTGCTTAATTTATCAGTTGCTTTACTTATTATAGGCTTATTGAGATTTTCTGTTTTCCTGAGTCTGTTTTAGTGTTGGTAGTTATATGAATTTAGGAGTTTGTTTCATCTAGATTATCTAATTTGTTGGTTTTTTCATACTTCTTTTTTTAGAAGTAGTACTTTTTAACTCCTTAAAAATATTTATTTCAAAATCAGAACTACAGAGAAAGGGGGAGATCCAGAGATATCTTTAATCTGCTGGTTCATTCCCCAGATGGGTGCAGCGTCTAAGGTGGGGCAGTCTGAAACCAGGAGCTAGGAGCTTCTTCCTAGTCTCTCGTATGGGTGCAGTGGCCCAAGCACTTGGGTCATCCTCTGCGGCTCTCCTAGGCCATTAGCATGGAGCTGGATTGGAAGTGGAGCAGCCGGGGCTTGAACTAGTACCCATGTGGGATGTCGGCATTTCAGGCAGCAGTATTACCCGCTACACCCCAAAGCTACCCCATACTACTTTGGTGTAATCATCTTTATTTCTGTAATTTTGGTAATGATATCTCTACTTTCATTCCTGATTTTAGTAATTTGAGTCTTTATTTTTCTTGTTTGGTTTGTCAGGTTTTTTTTGGTTTTGATTTTTCTGTTTCTCTATTTAAAAATAATCTCTATTCCTATAATCTCTGCTCTACTAGCATGTTTTTATATGTTTGTTGGTCATTTCTGATTACTTTTTGAATTGCCTAGTAATGGAACCTGTTTTCTGTTATTAGTTTGTAGGAATGCTTTATGTGTTATGGCATATGATAACAAAGCTAGGACCTCTGGAACAATGTTGAATACTAAATGATAGGCTCCTTCCTTCATTGTAATAAATATTTTATGGGGCTGTAGTTGTAGCTTAACTAATTAAGTGTTACCTACAATGCCAGAATCCCTATGGGTGCTGGGTCAAGTCTGAGCTGGTCCACTTCCAGTCTAGCTCCCTGCCAATGTGACTGGGAAAGCAATGGAAGATGGTCAAAGTGCTTGGGCTCCTATACCCACATGAGAGACCCAGATGAAGCTCCTGGCTTTGGCCTGTCCTAGCCCCAGCCCCAGCCCCAGCCCCAGCCCCAGCCCCAGCCTTAGCCCATTTTTGCCATTTGGGGAGTGAACCAGCAAATGGAGGAAGCTCTCTCTTTCTGTTTCTTCTTTTCTTTGTCTGTAACTCTGCCTTTCAAATAAATAAAAATAAATCTTTGAAAAAATGTATTTTTAAATTTTTATAAGATTTATTTATTTGAAAAACAGAGACACAGAGAGAGGTCTTCCATCCTCTGGTTTATTTCTCAAATGACCGCAATGGCTGAAGCTGGGCCAATTGGAAGCCAGGAGCCAGGACCTTCCTCTGGGCTCCCAAGTGGGTGCAGGGGCCCAAGGACTTGAGCCATCCTCTGCTGCTTTCCCAGGTGCATTAGCAGGAAACTGGATTGGAAGTGGAGCAGCAGGGACTTGAACCGGCACTATAGGCCAGGGCTTTAGCCCATTGTGGCACAGCAGATCAAGTTGCCACCTGCAGCACTAGCCTTGCATATTGGAGTACTGCTTCCTGTCTGGCTCCCTGCCAGTGTACCTGGAAAAGTAGCAGAAGATGGCCCAAGTACATGTTTGAGACTCAGATGGATTTCTAAGCTTCTGGTTTTGTCCTGGCCGAGCCCAGGCTATTGTGGCCATTTGAGGAGTAAGCCCATGGATGGAAGATTGTCTTCTCTCTCTCTCTCTTTTCTCTCCCCTCCCCATTGTTCTGCTTTTCAAATACACAAAATAAATTTTAAGTATTTCATCATTAAATAGGATAGTATGGTTAAGAATTTGTTTTTTGATGTTCTTAGTTTGCCTATAGTAAGTAATAGTTTATATTTTCTAGAAAATCACTGTGGTGAGGCTGGCATTGTGGCACAGAATTAAAGTTGCAGCCTGTAACATCTGCATTCCATATGGGTGCTGTTTCATGTCCCAGTTGCTCCTCCTTGAATCCACTGCTTATGGCCTGGGAAAGCAGTAGAGGATGGCCCAAGTGCTCTCTCTACCAGCGTGGGAGACCCAAAAGAAACTCCTCGGGCTGGTGCCGAGGCTCACTTGGTTAATTCTCCGCTTGAGGCGCCGGCACCCCATATGGGCACCGAGTTCTAGTCCCGGTTGCTCCTCTTCCAGTCCAGCTCTCTGCTGTGGCCCGGGAAGGCAGTGGAGGATCCCGAGTGCTTGGGCCCTGCACCCTCATGGGAGACCAGGAGGAAGCACCTGGCTCCTGGCTTCGGATTGGCACAGCACCGACTGTAGCAGCCATTTGGGGGGTGAACCAACAGAAGGAAGACCTTTCTCTCTGTCTCTCTCTCTCTCACTGTCTGTATCTCTGTCAAATTAAAAAAAAAAAAAAGAAAAAAGCTCCTGGCTCCTGGCTTCAGATTGGCCTAACTCAGGCCATGTGGCCATCTGGGGAGTGAACCAGCAGATTGTAGAGCTCTGTCTTGCCCTCTCTGTAACTCTGATTTTTAAAACAAATACATTTTTAAAAAGAAAAAATCGCTATGGTATATTCATGCAATAATAGAACACTACTCAGCAATAATAATGTTAAGATCAACTCTAAGAAAAATAATATGGTACTATTTTACTTTATTTTTTAAGATTTATTTTTGTGATGGGACCAAAGTTAGGTGGTAAGGCAGGGGCTGGCATTTCTTTTATTTATTTATTTATTTTTAAAGATTTATCTTTATTTATTTGAAAGACAGAGTTATAGAGAGAGGTAGAGACAGAGAGAGAGAGGTCTTTCATCCACTGGTTCACTCCCCAAATGCCTGCAATGGGCGGAGCTGAGCCAGTTCAAAGCCGGGAGCCTCTTCCTGGTCTCCCATGTGGGTGCAGGGGCCCAAGGACCTGGGCCATCTTCTACTGCTTTCCCAAGCTATAGCAGAGAGCTGGAATGGAAGTGGAGCAGCCTAGACTAAAACCGATGCCCATATGGGATGCCAGCACTTCAGGCTGGAGCTTTAATCCTCTGTGCCACAGCGCCGGCCCCAGGGGCTGGCATTTCTGGCAGCAACCATGGCTTATCAGGACCTCATGGTGCCTTTCATTTTGATGAGTGTGTTCTGGGGCTTCCTAGGCTTCCATGTGCCTTGGTTCATACCTAAGTGCGCTAGGCCTGACATGGGGGAGATATGTGCTGAGCACCAGGCTGGGGAAGGGCTACCCCTGTACCTGTTGGAAGACCTTTCACAATCCACAGGGCAGATCCCAATCCCCCTGGGGTCCTCTGTCTTTCTAATTGTAGCAGCTCCGGTATTCCCCAGCTCAAGTGTGAGGAGGTGTCCTTTGGAGGACCCTCCTTAGAAATTAGTTTTAGGGGAGTTTTTCTTGATCTTGTGTGGGGAGAGTTCAGTCGAAACTGTGTTTATACCTACTCCAGGAAAAGTTGGGGTTCTTCCATAGCCTACTTTGCCCTTTTATCCCTGCCTGCCATCCACATACAGGAGGCATTGCTTGCCTAAACTTTATATAGAAAAGGATCAAATAAATAAAACCAGCTGCCCACTCTGTCACTGGTGCCATCATAGTTGTGTTCAGAACAAGCTGGTTCAATGACATAGAGCCTAGGCCTTGCACCTAGTGGGCACCCAGAGGTAGTTGGGACCTAATCTAAAGCAAGGTTAATTTCCAAGGAGCAGAAGGCATTGTTTAGAAACCCTTGTGTCATACCTTTAGGAGGGTGCTATAGCTCCTGTGTGGGACTGCACAGTGCTTAAGTATGATTGGCTAAGGAAGGTGTTTTCTTTCTTTCTTTTTTTAAAAGATTTCTTTGTTAAATAGAGCTTTGTATGTTTTGGAAGTAAATTTTTTTTTTTTATCATTTTATAAAATAGAGCCTTGTGGGCCTACGCTGTGGCCTATTAGGTGTTAAGCCTCTGCCTGCTGTGCCGGCATCCCATTTGAGCACCAGATAGCGTCCTGGCTGTTCCTTTTCCAATCCAGCTCTCAGCTATGGCCTGGGAAAGCAATGGAAGATGGCCCAAGGGTTCCTGCACCCATGTAAGAGACCCAGAAGAAGCTCCTGGGTTTGTATCTGAGCCCAGCTCTGGCTGTTGCAGCCATTTGAGGAGTGATCTCCCTTTGTCTGTCTGTAACTCTTCCTCTCAAATAAATAAATAAATATATTTAAAAAAATAGAACTTTAAGAAACCTTGGAACACTGTCTTTCTGGTTTCTTTTTTGCTTTTTGTTCTTTCTTTCTCAGCTCAAGCTCATGTGGGCTGCAAATTGGACTAACGTCACAGTTTGTCAGAAATGCTGTGTCTTGAAACCAATTCATAGTGCCTAGTTTCATGGTACTTTGCTTGTTTTTTTTTTTTTAATTTTTTTTTATCTTTTATTTAATGAATATAAATTTCCAAAGTATGACTCATGGGTTACAATGGCTTCCCCCCCCAACGGTACTTTGCTTGTGTAGGAAGCACTAATGTCTGCTAAGTTGAGAGTTCTATTGCCCTTATTAATGGAAAGTAAATTTTGTTACTTTTATATTTTATGACCTGAGCTTCTTTTTCCTCTCTAGAATGCACTTCCTTTATACTTGTTACTTCTCTTAGACTAAAATAAATCATATATTTTTCAACAAGGAAAAAATTAGTTATTTGAAAGGTCTCAGAGTTACAAAGGTGGAATTAGAGAGAGAGAGAGAGAGAGAGAGAGAGACAATCTTTCATCAGCTGATTAATTCCCCAAATGGCCAAAATGGCTAGGGCTGGGCCAGGCTGGAGCTGGAAGCTTCTTCCAGGTCTCCCACATAGGTGCAGAGGTCTAAGGACTTGGACCATCTTCCACTGCTTTCCCAGGTGCATTAGCAGGGAGCTGGATAGGAAGTGGAACAGCCAAGACTTCAGCCAGTATCCCATATGGCATCCCATAGCAGGCAGTGGCAATGCTGGCCCCAGTGGTGCTTTTTTATAGCTCATGAAACTAAGGTATTTATTAGCTGACTTGTCAAATGTCACACAACTTCTAAACAGAGGGGGTAGAAGTATATTGGGCACAGATGAGCATTTGGCTAAAAAGTCCTTAGGATATCTACATCCCCTTTAGAGTGCTTGATTTCAGATTTGGCTCCACTTCTGATTTCAACTTCCTGCTAATGTGCACCGTGGGAGGTAGTAGATGGTGGCATGCACACACACAAATGAGAGCATACTGTAGTTTATATGTTATCCTGCAACTTAATTTTTTCCACTAAACATGGCCACTGATATTCCAGTTTCTTGTTTCATTTATTTTGAGTGTATCTCTTATATAGATGAATTTGACTTTTTTACCCCATATGAAGATTTTTAACTTCTCTATTCATTTATTGTCATGAAGATATACTTAAGATTTGTCCTGTTGTTTAATGTTTCTTGTGCTTTTCTGTGGTCTTTTTCTGGACTTAAGAGTTAATTATATTTTCTTTGTTTCCTGTTTACTCTGGTTGTTTGTTGATTTTTTTAAAAGTACAGTTTTGTGACAATTACTGTGCTTTTTTAAAATTAAATTTTATTTATTTGAAAGATATGTGTATATATATATATATATAGAGAGAGAGAGAGAGAGAGACAGAGACAGACAGACAGACAGACAGAAAGACACACAGAGAGGTCTTCCGTCTGTAAGTTCATTCCCCAAGTGCCTCCAACAGTAGAGCCTGGACCACGCCAAAGCCATGAGCTGGGTACTGTCTGGGTCTCCCTTGTGAGTAGAAAGTACCCAACTACTTGAGCCATCACCTGCTGCCTCCTATGGTCCATATTAACAGGAAGCTGGAATTAGAGCTGAATTGTATGCCAACCTAGAGCCTCTAATATGGGATGCAGGCATCTAAAGCAAAAAAAAAATTTTTTTTAAAGATTTATTTCATTTATTTGAAAGGCAGAGTGACAGAGAGAGATTGATCTTCCATCTGTTGTTTCTTTCCCTAAATGCCCACAATATATTAAACCAAGCTGCATTTGTGCTGTTGAATGTGAAGAGATAAAGTTGATTTCGTGTGTGTTATAAAACACCTCAGCAGTTTGTTGAAGTAAAATTTCCTATTACACGATTTGATTTATGATTTTTTATTTAAGGATTAATTTATTTGAAAGGCAGAGGAATTATAGAGAGAGAGAGAGAAAGAAAAAGAGAGAGATCTTCTATCCCCTAATTTACTCTCCAAGTGGGCACAATAGCTCAAGCTGGGCCAGACCAAAAGCAGGAGCCAGGAGCTTTCTCCTGGTCTCCCATGTGGATGGCAGGGGTCCAAGTATTTGGGCCATCTTTTGCTGCTTTTCCCAGACCATTAGCAGGGAGCTGGATCAGAGGTAGAGCAGCTGGGACACAGCCGGCGCCTGGATGGGATTCTGGTGTCCCAAGCAGCAGCTTTGACTGCTATGCCATAACACTGGCACCTAATTTGTCATTTTCAGATTTAATAACAGCTGAGCAAATTACACTCTTCCCTGCACCTGGCATAAAGAGAGAGAAAAAAAAAAAAGAAAAGCCTACAACCAAGGATCAGTAGTGTATTTGTTGTCTTTCTGTATGGTGAAGCTTTGAGTTTTACCTCAAAAGGCAACCATTTTTCTCTAGGCATATTTCTTTTCTTTATCTTTAAAGATTTATTTATTTTTATTTCAAAGGCAGACTTAGAGAGAGGGGGATACACTCAGAATCTTCCATCTACTGGTTCACTCCCCTAAATGACTGCAACAGCTGGGGCTGGGACAGGCCAAAGCCAGGAGCCTAGAACTCCATCCGGGTCTTCCATGTGGGTGGCAGGGACTCAAGCACTTAAGCCATCTTCCTCTGCTTTCCCAGATGCATTATCAGGGAACTGGATCAGAAGTGGAGCATCCAGGACTCCAACCAGTGCTCATATGGGATGCTAGTATTAGAGGTGATGGCTTAAACTGCTGTGCCACAACTCTAGCCTCAAGATGTAAGATGAAAGAGTTATAGAGGAGAGGCAGAGAGAGTGAGAGAGAGAGAGAGAGAGCTTCCATCTGCTGGTATATTTCCCAGATGGCCCCAATGGTCAGGGCTTGGCCAGGCTGAAGCCTGAAGTTCCAGAAACCCAAGGACTTGGGCTGTCCTCCCAAGGCATTCCCAGGCACATTAACAGGGAGCTGGATTGGAAGTGGAGCAGCCAGGACTGGATGTGGGATGCCAGCTCCGTAAGCAGTGGCTTTACCCACTATGCCACAGCACTGGCCCCAAGGCATATTTCTTTAGTGAAGATAAACTATTGCCAGTTTATGGTGGTTTCCTAGTCCTTGGCCAAGTTTTTTTATTTTTTTATTTTTTTATTTTTAAGATTTTATTTATTTATTTGAAAAGCAGAGTTACAGAGAGAGTTATTCCCTTGGCTACAATGGTCAGGCTGGCCCAGGCCAAAGCCAGGAGCTTCTTCCAGGTTTTCCATGTGGGTGCAGGGTCCTAACCAGTTGGGCCATCTTCCACTGTTTTCTCAGGCACGTTGGCAGGGAGCTGGATCAGAAGTGGAGCATACAGGACTGGAACCAGCACCCATGCTGGCAGTACAGGTGGTAGCTTTGCCCGCTATGCCAAATGCTGGCTGTGATAGCCCTTTCTAAAAGAAGATTCTATCTGTAGTCTCACAGTATTGATAAGCAGTTATACTTTTCAGCCTGATACATAGTTTATCAACTAATGTTCTGTACTTTGGATATCATGTGTGTATGTTCAGGAGACTAGAAGAATTATGAAGTTTGTTGTTAGGGCTGCTGTGAAAGCTTCTTTCTGCTGTTTCTTTTCCTGTAGTTTTTCATGACAGTGATTTAAAAGTGGACAAGATCTTTGTCATTTTATATTAATGACCCTGTTGTAGCAGTATTCTGAATAAGTGCAGAGCAACCAGGATGTTACCAACTTATATAATAAATCATGTTTGGAAATTTGTGTATAGAAAAGAAGCAGTTATGAATTACTACATATTATTAAGTCTAGCATAACAGTGTGATATAAATGGGTATTAATGTTTTTGGAGTTGTCATTTTTTTTAAAAAAGAAAGGCAGAGTGACAGAGATAGGGAGAGACATGGAGACAGATCTCTTTCATTTGCTGATTCACTCCCTAAATCAGCTTGGGCAAGGCCAGGCCAATGCCAGGAGCCTGGAAGTCTGTCCCAGTTTCCCATGTGGGCAGTAGGAACCCAAGTACTTGGGCTATCATGTGCTGCTTCCCAAGTGTGTTTGCAGAAGCTACCTAGGAAGCATGGTATAGCGAGGACTTGAATCAGGCACTCCAAGTATGGGATATGGGCATAGCAGATGGCGATTTAACCTGCTGCACCACATTTGCCCTCTCATATTTTTATACATTTTATTTTCAGTTTTTGATCTTTAACAGTCCAAAGAAGATGAATAAATGTTGGATTTTTTTTCCTCTTTTTTCCTGATTAAAGAAATTGAGCATATGATTATTGTTTAAAATTTGGGGGACCAGTGCTGTGGTGTAGTGGGTAAAGCTCCGCCTGCAGTGCCAGCATTCTACGTCGGCACTGGTTCAAGAACCAGCTGCTCCACTTCTGTTCCAGCTCTCTGCTATGGCCTGGGAAAGCAGTGCAAGATGGCCCAAGTCCTTGGGCCCCTGCACCCGTGTGGGAGACCCGGAAGAAGCTCTCGGCTCCTGGCTCCTAGCTTCAGATTGGTGCAGCTCCGGTTGTTGTGGCCAGTTGGAGAGTGAACCAGCGGATGAAAGACCTCCCTCTGTCTCTCTCTCTCTCTCTCTCTCTCTGCCTCTCCTTCTATCTCTTTGTAACTCTGACTTTCAAATGAATAAATAAATCTTTAAAAAATAATTTGGAACATAAAATATAGACTTTAGAATATTCATAATATTGTCCATAAATATCTAAAAATAATAATATTTTGGAATACTGCCCTCTTTTCTCTGAAGTTTGTATGTAATTGATGCTATATTGCATATACAATTTCTTTTAATGATTTAATTATTTGAAAATGTTTGAAAGGCAGAATTAACACTGAAGAGAAGGAGAGAGAGGAAAAGATAAGGGAGGGAGAGGCAAAAAGAGAGAGCTTCCATCCGTTGGTAAGCTGCTCCGTTGGTAAGCTCCTCAAATGACTGTATCAGCTAGGGCTGAGCCAGGCTAAAGCCGGAAGCCCAAAATTCCATCTGGATCTCCCACCTGGGTGGCAGGGGCCCAAGTACTTTTCCACTGCCTTCCCAGATTCATTAATGGGGAGCTAGATCTGAAGCACAGCAGCTGGGACTTGAACCAGCACTCTGCATATACAGTTTTAAAAATTTTAATTTTTTATTATAAAAATAAAGCATAACTAAAATATATAGCTTGATAAACTATTATAAATCAGCTACTCTTTGTTTTTTAGAAACCTTTTATTTAATGAGTACAAATTTTATAAGTACAACTTTAGGAATTTAGTGATTCTTCCCACCATACCCCCTCCCACCTCCACTCCCTTCCTACTTCCTCCTCCCTCTCCCATTCCCAGTCCCATTCTCCATTAAGATTCATTTTCAATTAACTTTATACACATAAGACCAACTTTATACTAGGTAAAGATTTCAACAGTTTGCACACACACACAAAATATAAAGAACTATTTGAAAACAAGTTTTAGAGTTAATTCTCATAGTACAATTCATTGAGGACAGAGGTCCTGCATGGGGAGTAAGTGCACAGTGACTCTTGTTAATTTAGCAATTAACACTCTTATGTATGACGCTAGTGATCACCTGAGGCTCTTGACATGAGCTGCCAAGGCTATGGAAGGCTTTTGAGTCTACAGTCTCTGTCAATATCTAGGCAAAGCCATAAACGAAGTGGAGGTTCTCTCCTCCCTTCAGAGAAAAGTACATCTTTCTTTGATGGCACCTTCTTTCCACAAGGTCACACTCACAGAGATTGTTCATGTAAGACTTTTTTTTTTTTTTTTTTTTTTTTTTGACAGGCAGAGTGGACAGTGAGAGAGAGAAAGGTCTTCCTTTGCCGCTGGTTCACCCTCCAATGGCCGCCGCTGCAGCCGGCGCACCGCGCTGATCCTGGCAGGAGCCAGGAGCCAGGTGCTTTTCCTGGTCTCCCCTGGGGTGCAGGGCCCAAGCACCTGGGCCATCCTCCACTGCACTCCCTGGCCATAGCAGAGAGCTGGCCTGGAAGAGGGGCAACCGGGACAGAATCCGGCGCCCCAACCGGGACTAGAACCCGGTGTGCCGGCGCCGCAAGGTGGAGGATTAGCCTATTGAGCCACGGCGCCGGCTCGACATTTTTTTTTTTAATCACAAAATCTTGCCTTTCCATGCCTGAAACACTCTCATGCGCTTTTCAGCCAGACTAGGAAGCCTTAAGGGCTGATTCTGAGGTCAGAGTGCTCATTCTATGAGTCTGCTATGTGAACTGTTTCCCATATTGGAACATTCTCTCCTTTTTAATTCTATTGTTATTGCCAGACACTCAATCTTATTTATTTTGTCCCTTTAACACTTATTTCTATCTATATGATCAGTTTAACACAAAATGATAACTTTAACACTTACGATGGCATTATTACTACCCAGCTTAATGGGATTTGGTGTCCCATGGCAAGCTTTGAGCTGTACCCTTAGAAGTAAGTCCATAGGAATGCATGCAGAACCATACAGTTTTACAACTACTCTTATAACTACTACTTAGGGCAAGAAATAGAACTTGACCAGCTAGCCACTCCAGAATTTTTTATGTGTGTCTCACCCCAATTACAACTCTTTCCTTTTCCCTAAGTTAACCACTATTCTCAAATAGTAATTGCTTCTGGAGCCTCTTCTGGTTGTTCCATGTGGGTACAGGGGCCCAGGCCCTTGGGCCATCTTCCACCACTTTCCCAGGCATATTAGCAGAGAGCTATATTGGAAGTAGAGCAGCCAGGTCTTGCACTGGCACCCATATGGGATGCTGGCATTGCAGCAGAGGCTTAACCTCCTACACCTGTTTCTTGAGTTTTTAATCATGAATGAGCATTGGTGTTTGTAAGATTGATTTGTCACTTCTGTTGAAATGATCTTTTTTTTTTTTTTTTTTTAATTTGTTTTGAATGGAGAGTTAGAATGATCCTCTAATGTTGAACCAGCCTAGAATTTTGGGGATAAATCCAACTTGGTTGTGATGTCACATCATTTTTGTATGTTGTTAGATTTGATGCACTGAATTTTTGCTTTTTTTTGAAATTTTTAAAAAAATTGACATGCATATTTATGGGTGCTACTTCAATACAGATATATAGTGTGCTATTATCACGCCTTCAAAATCCTCTCTATTAGCCATTTTGAAATACATAATCGCTGTTAACCAAAGTTATCCAACTGTGCTGTTAGAATTTCTCCTGAGGTAGATGTTTGGCGCAGTGGTTAATATGCCCCTTGGAATGCTTGTGTACTTTATCAGAGTGTGTGGGTTGGAGTTTAGGGTGTGCTTCTGAATGTCTTCTTGCTAATACACACCTGGGAGACAACAGGTAATGGCTTAAGTATTTAGATCTCTGCCATTCATGTTTGAAACCTTGATTGATCTCCTGCCTCTGGGTTAAGCCTGTCTTAGTCCTGCCTGTTGCTGACATTTAGGGATTGAGACAACAGATGGAAGAGCTCTCTGTCTCTGTCTCCCTGTCTTTCAAATAAGTGAAAATAAATAAAATAAAAGTTTTAAAAAGAAGCTATTACATTATAGCACAGGGGTTAAGTCACCTCTTGGTATATGTCCCATGTCTTGAGTCCTGGGATGCCGTCTTGAGTTCCAGCTGCTCTGCTTCTTCAGTTGGACCTGGGAAGCATTAGGTGTACTGGAGGTCCTGCTACCCACATGGGACAGTCAGATGGAGTTCCTGGCTCCTGGCTTCAGCTCCGGCTGGAGTGTTCATTTGGAGAATGACCCAATAGATGGAAGATACCTACCTTTCAAATAAGTAAATGAAACTTTAAAAAAAACACAAAAAGGTTATTCTTTGTATCTAGCAGCATCCCTGTACCTATTAACATTTTTCTCTCTCTCTCTTTTACTCTACCCTTCTCAGCGTCTGGTAACCACTAAGACTTCTGCATTTATGTTCATGAGGAATATTGGTCTGAAATACTAATTCTTTTGTAATATTCTCATCTGGTTTTTGTATCAGAGTCATTACAGCTTTATCAGATGAATTGGGAGGGGTTTCCTCTTCTAAGTTTGAAGAGTTGATATTAAATTGGTATTATTATTTTAAAGATTTATTTGTTTATTTGAAAGGCACAGTTAGAGAGCAAGTGAGTATGGGAGAGACAGAGATATCTTCCATCTGCTGGTTCACTCCCCAAATGGCCACATCGGCCAGAGCTGAAGCCAGGAGCCAAGAGTTTTTTTTGGGTCTCCCATGTAGGTACAGGGACCAAGCACTTGGGCCATCTTCCACTGCTTTCCCAGGAGCATTAGCAGGGAACTGGATTGGAAGTGGAGCAGCCAGGACTTAAACCGGTGCCCATATGTGTTACTAGTGCTGCAGATGTCAGCTTTTACCTGCTATGCCACAGCGCGGGCACTGAATTGGTATGCATTTTGCTTTAGTGTGTAAACCTAGAGTTTTCTATTAGGGAATATTTTAAACCATACATTTGACTTTTTTTTTTTAAATATACATATGACTATTCAGGTTGTCTGTTTCTTCTTGACTGGGTTTTGGTAGTTCATCTGTCAGATAATTTGTGCATTTCATCTCTTGTCAAATGTATAATCTTAGAGAGGGCATTTGCTGTGGGATAGTGGCTTAAGCTGCTTCTTTGGATGTGTGCATCCCAAATCTTAAGTCCCTGGGATTGAGGCTTGCTTCTGTTTCCAATACAGTTTTCTGCTAATGTGCACCCTTGGAGGCAGCAGATGACAGCTTTCCACCCACATGGAAGACACTAATGGAGTTCTAGGTCCTTGTTTCAGCCTGGCGCAGCCCTGGCTATTGTGGGCATTTAGGGAGTGAACCAATGGACGGAAGATCTCTCTCCTATGTCAGTCTTTCAAGTATAAATAAACAGACTTAAAGAAAAAGTATGACCCTTGAGATTTTCATTGTCATTGTATTTTTTCATCCTTTTAATGTTTGTAGGGTCAATAATGTTATTCTCTTTCATTTCTGTTAATGGGCATGTTTGTCTCATCTTTTTCTTGGTTGTTTGACTAGTGGCCCTACTGATAACCCTTCCCTAAAGAATCAGCTTTTGGTATTTCTGGTTTTTTATCTGTTGGCCTTTTGTTTTCTATATCATCGATTTCTATTCTGTTCTTATTATTCCCTCCCTTATATTTACTTTTGGTTTAATATGCTTTGTCTTTTTAGAATCCTAAAATGAAAGCTGCAAATATCATTAGCTTATTCCTTTTTAGTGTTATGAATATTTCCTTGTATGAGTGTACCATAATTTTCTTATATGTTCATTTTTTATAGACATTTCTATTGTTTACAGTTTGAAGCATTTAAAAAATTATTTGAAAGGCAAAGTCAGACAGAAAGACAGATCTCCCATCTGCTGGTTCATTCCTCAAACACCTACCACAAGCCAAGAACAGGGAACTCAATCCTAAGGTACCATGTGGATGGCAGGGACACAACAACTTTGGAGCCATCACCTGTTGCCTCCCAGGATGTGTATCAGCAGGAAGAAAGAATGTAGGGCAGAGCTACAACTTGAACCTAGGCACGCTGATATGAAATATGGCTGTTGCAAGAGGCAACTTAAACTCCTGGGCCAAACACTTGCCTCTTATTTTGAATTATTAGAAGTAAAGCTGCTGTGTATAAGTGTTTTTTTGTGTGTCTATGTTTTCAGTTCTTTTGAGTTAATGATAACTAGTTATGGAACTATACATTATCATGTGGTAAATATTTATTTAGCTTAATAAGCATCTGTTAAACAGTTTTCCAAAATGATTGTATTACACTGTTTGACACTCCTAACAACGTTATGAGTTCTTATTCCTCCACATCTTCACCAGTACACTTTTTAATTAGTCATTAGAACACATGTAGGCCAGCGCCCGGCTCAATAGGCTAATCCTACACCTGCGGCACTGGGACACCGGGTTCTAGTTCCGGTTGGGGCGCCAGATTCTGTCCCGGTCACTCCTCTTCCTGTTCAGCTCTGCTGTGGCCAGGGAGTACAGTGGAGGATGACCCAAGTCCTTGGGCCCTGCACCCACATGGGAGACCAGGAGAAGCACCTGGCTCCTGGCTTCGGATCAGCGCAGTGCGCCAGCCGCAGTGGCCACTGTGGGGTGAACCAACGGAAGGAAGACCTTTCTCTCTGTCTCTCTCACTGTCCACTCTGCCTGTCAAAAAAATAAATAAAATTTAAAAAATTAAAAAAAAAAAAGAACACATGTAGTGGTATTTGATGAGGGTTTAATTTGCATTTCCCTGATGATTCACAATGTTTGGCATATCTTCCTGGGCTTCTTTGCCATTCTTGCATCATGGTTAGTGAAGTATCTGTTCAGGTATTTTGCCGATAAAAAAATTGATTTGTCCTATTGAATTTTTATTTCTTTGTATATTCAGGATGTAAATCCTTTATTAGAAATGTGTACTGTGAATATTTTCTGCAAGTTTGTTAAGCCATTAATTAAGAATTAACCACAGGAAAATTCTAAACAGAAAATTCTCCCTGTAAAACCACTCAGCTTTGAAAAATATTAACAAATTGTTAATCTTATTGCAAACATAACCCCCTTACTCCATTCTTTCCACTTGATTATTCTAAAGCAAATTTCAGGTATAATACAATTTTATCTTTAAATTTGCAGCCAGATACACCCCAGAGCCAGTTTTCTTATGGCTTTCAAGTTAAGATTATTTATTTTTTATTATTTGAGAGGGAGAGAGATCTCTCATCCTCTGGTTCACTCCCCAAATGCCTGTAGTAGCCAGGTTGGGACAGATGAAAGCCAGGAGCCAGAAACTCAAGCTGGGGTTTGAACCCAGGCACTCTGATATGGGATGTACGCATCCCAAGGAGAATCCTAACTGCTTTGCCAAACACCTGCCCCATTCCTCCTCAAACTTTCAGTATCAATTTCTTAGTTATATATCTTAGTACTATACAAAATCTCCACATAGTTTGATACAAAAAAATTTTCTTCATCTTCCTCCTCCCAACTTTTAACAGTTTTTGTTTGAACCATCATGCCAAACAAAGTTCACATTTAATTTAAAATGTTTAAGTCTCTATCGCTCTCCTTCTTTGTTTTTCCTTGCAGTTAATTTGTTGAACCAACATTATCCTTCAGCGTTTTCATAATTTGGATTTAATTAATTGCATCCTGAAGTTGTCAGTTAATGTGTTCCTCTAGCCTTTGTATTTCCTATAAGCTGGTGGTTAGATATGGAATCCTGATTAACTTGAGAACTGATCTTTTCTTCTCTTTTGATTACGGCAAGAATACATAGTATTTTGTAACTCCCTTTGTATTTCATTGGGAAGCCCTTGGTGTCTTGAGTTTTTTGGTGATGTGAAATTGATTAGTGGGTTCAGGTATTATTTTTCCCATAGCTTTTCAAGTATTCTTTTAAAGCTTTTCAATTAAAGACATTAATTAGTAACCATGGATAATGATTGAACTGGTATTTTATTTTGTTAGTGGTATAAAAATATTTTGTCATTCCTTCCTTTTATTAGTTGGACTATGTCTCTGTCTCTCTCTCTCTCTCCTTTAAAGATTTTATTTATTTGAGAGGTAGAGTTACAGAGAAAGGGATAGACTGACAGGAAGGTCTTCCATCCGCTGGTTCACTCTCCAAATGGCCGCAAAGGCCGGAGCTAGGCCAGTCGGAAACCAGGAACCAAGAGCTTCTTTGGGTCTCCCATGCTAGTGCAGGGGCCCAAGTGCTTGGGCCATCTTCTGCCGCTTTCCCAGGTCATTAGCAGAGAGCTGGGTCCAAAGAGGAGCAGCCAGGACATGAACTGGTGCCCATAAGAGATGCCAGTGCTGCAGGTGAAGGCTTAGCCTACTACACCACAGCGCCAGCCCCTAGTTGGACTATTTTTACAAAAGAAAATTCTCGGCTGGCGCCGCGGCTCACTAGGCTAATCCTCCGCCTAGCGGCGCCGGCACACCGGGTTCTAGTCCCGGTCGGGGCGCCGGATTCTGTCCCGGTTGCCCCTCTTCCAGGCCAGCCCTCTGCTGTGGCCAGGGAGTGCAGTGGAGGATGGCCCAGGTGCTTGGGCCCTGCACCCCATGGGAGACCAGGAAAAGCACCTGGCTCCTGGCTCCTGCCATCGGATCAGCGCGGTGCGCCGGCCTCAGCGCGGCGGCCATTGGAGGGTGAACCAACGGCAAAGGAAGACCTTTCTCTCTGTCTCTCTCTCTCACTGTCCACTCTGCCTGTCAAAAAAAAAAAAAAAAAAAAAAAAAAAAATTCTCCCTTGTTTTCAGAAAATGGTAAGATAAATGTCAGTTCTTTCCTTTGTTTATAGAATTAGTGATTTGCTAGCAGAATGTGTTTTCTTTAAAATAGTCCATACTAGTAGATTATAGCATGTTTGATGTTTCATTTTAGTTTTACTTCTGTGTGATTCCCAGATTGCCTGTTTGCCAGTGAGAACTTCTAAGATGGCTTATGAGTCTCATTTTGCATGCTTTAGAAGTATTCTTTCATAGCTTCTTTCCCTTTTATAGCTATTCCCCCTCTTTTTTTTTTTTTATGTATTTATTTATTTGAAATGCAGGGTTACAGAGAATCAGAGAGAAAGGTATTCCATCCGCTGGTTCACTCCCCCGATGGCTGCAGCGGCCAAGAGCCAGGAGTTTCTTCTGGGTCTTCCATACCAGTGCAGGGGTCCAAGGACTTGGGCCATCATCTGCTGCTTTCCTAGGCCATAGCAGAGAGCTGGATGGGAAATGGAGCAGCCGGGACTCGAACTGGCACCCATATGAGATGCAGGCACTGCAGGCAGTGCTTTTACCTGGCATGCCACAGCCTTTTCTGTTTTCAGACTTAACTACACTTTTCCTTTCCCAAAGCCACCAATTTGCACAATTGCCACAAATCCATTGGTTTCTAGCCTATTTTATTAGGTAGAGCTAGGAATTAAGTGTGTGTTTTGATTTAGTGTAGATTAAATCACTAGTTCATGCTGATGCTTAAGTTAAAGTTACAAATTGAAAGGTTTTTTTTGTTTTGTTTCATTTTTTGACAGTCAGAGTTAGACAGTGAGAGAGAGAGAGACAGAGAGAAAGGTCTTCCTTCCGTTGGTTCACCCCTCAAATGGCTGCCATGGTCGGTGCACTGCACCGATCCAAAGCCAGGAGCCAGGTGCTTCCTCCTGGTCTCCCATGCGGGTGCAGGGCCCAAGCACTTGGGCCATCCTCCACTGCCTTCCCGGGCCACAGCAGAGAGCTGGACTGGAAGCGGAGCAACCGGGACAGAATCCGGCGCCCCAACCGGGACTAGATCCTGGGGTGCTGGCACCTCAGGCAATTAGCCAAGTGAGCTGCAGCGCTGGCCACGAATTGAAAGGTTTTTACTTTGATTTTGTATTTATGTTTGTTTCATCTTGGTTGCTCTTGACATTAATGCAGTTACTCACTTGTTGTATCTGACAATATAGTTTTAGAATAAAAATTCCAATATAATCATTAATAATATGATAGCTATGATAGTTAAATAAGTGCAGTGATTTGGCTCTTGGGCTCCTTCATAGTAGTCAAAATACAATGTTAAAAATTGAAATTATGGGCCGGTGCCATGGCTCACTCGGTTAATCCTCTGCCTGCGGTGCTGGCATCCCATATGGGCGCCGGGTTCTAGTTCCGATTGCTCCTCTTCCAGTCCAGCTCTCTGCTGTGGCCCAGGAAGGCAGTAGAGGATGCCCCAAGTGTTTGAGCCCCTGCACCCACATGGGAGACCAGGAGGAAGCACCTGGCTCCTGGCTTTGGATTGGCGTAGTGCCGGCTGTAGCGGCCATTTGGGGAGTGAACCAACAGAAGGAAGACCTTTCTCTTTGTCTCTCTGTCTCTCACTGTCTATCTGTCCAAAATAAAACAAAAAAATGAAAAATTGAAATTATTCTTCTGTGTGAAGTTAAACCACTGATTTAAAGCACAGTTAGGGTAAAATTTGTTTTAACTTGACTCTGACTTAAGAATTCTTAATTTTCTTTTTATTCTGAATCATATCTGATTTTATAATGACATAAAACATTTACAGCATCAAACTCAAATTTATAAAACAGGGTACATTGAGACAAATGTTGCTTAAATTCCCATCCTCTCCACTTTATCTCTTTGTCTGTAGCTAGCCATTGGAATAGGCTTTTAGTTATCCTTTCATTGTTTATCATACCTTTTCTCATATTCGCCCTCCTTAAAAGGCTGCATATTATATATGCTCTTCTGTACTTTGCATTATTTATTATAAAATTGTAGTCTATTGTTCTGTAGCATATGTAGAATTATTCCTCATTCTATATATTTGTTTATGTATTTAAAAGGTGGAGTTGCAGAACTGACAGAAAGGGGTAGGGGCGATACATCGTCCATCTACTGATTCCCTCCCCAAATGGCCACAACATCTCGTACTGGGCCGGGCTGAATCCAGGAGCCAAGAACTCCATCCAGCCATGTGGGTGGCAGGGACTCAGGTACTTAAACCGTCATCCCCTGTTTACTAAACATATTAGCTAGGAGCTGGATTAAAAGTGGTGTAGCCAGGACTTGAGCGGGTACTCTGACATGGGATGTGGACATCACAACAGGTGGCTTAACTCACTGTGCCACAATGCCTGCCCCATCTTCATTCCTTCTTACTGCTTCATAAATCTCCATTGTATAGGTCAGGATTTGCCAAATTGGCCCAAGGGGCAAATTTGCCTTAATGCCTAATATATGTGTATGTACGTATGTATCTATTTATGTATGTATATGTCTATCTGAGAGGCAGAAGAGAGAGAGAACATGTGAGAGCTCCAATCTAATAGTTTACTCCTCAAATGCCTGCAATGGTGGGAACTGGAAATTCAGTCCAGATCTCATGTGTTTGTTAGGAATCCAACTACTTGAGCCATCACTCTTGCCACGCACAGTTTGCACTACCTGGAAGCTGGAGTGAGGAGCCAGAACTGGAAATCAAAATTCAGACACTCTGTTCTGGGTACGGTCATCTTAACCAGTGTCTTTTTTTTTTTTTTTCCAGATTTATTTTATTTATTTGAAAGAGAGGGAATGACAGAGAGAGAGGTCTTCCATCTGCTCATTCACTCCCCAAATGGCTGCAACGACTTTAGCTGAACCAATCCAGAGCCAGGAGCTTCTTTTGGGTCTCCCACGTGGGTGCAGGGGCCCAGGGACTTGGGCCATTCTTTGCTGCTTCCCCAGGCGCATAAATAGGGAGCTGGATTGAAAGTGGAGCTTCCAAGACTTGAACCAGTGTCCATACGGAATGCTGATACTGCAAGCTGGGGTTTTAGACCACTGTGCCATAGCACTAGCCCCTTAACCAGTGTCTTAACAGCTAGGGTAAGCTATTACTGCCATTTTCTTATGGCCTCCAGCTAAGAATGCTTTTTGACATTTTTAGAAAGTAGGAAAAATTTAAGAATGAATAATTTTTTAAAAAGATTTTATTTATTTATTTATTTGAGAGGCAGAAAGGTCTTCCATCTGCTGGTTCACTCCCCAAATGGCCACAATGGCCAGAGCTGGGCCATTCCAAAGCCAGAAGCCAGGGGTTTCTTCCAGGTATCCCACATGGGTGCAACGTCCCAAACACTCAGTCCATATTCTGCTGCTTTCCCAAACCATAAGCAGAGAGCTGAATTGAAGAGGAGCAGCCAGGACAGGAATTGGTGCCCATATGGGATGCTGGAACTGCCAAGGCTTAGACTACTATCTCAAAGCACCGGTCCCAAGATGAATAATCTGTAACACCTGAAAGTTGCATGAAATTCAAATTTGAGTACCAGTAAATAGTTTTATTAGAATACAGCCAGAGTCATTAAGTTATTTTGTCAGTGGATACTTTTGTGATACAGCTACAGAGTTGAGTAGTTCTAGTAGATACTATTTGTGTGTGATTTCATCCTTTTACACTGCTGTTTGGCACATTACAAATTGCTGTAATATGCTTACAACTCAATGCCTGTCATTGAACTGTAACATTTTATTGTTATTACCAGTGCATGTCCATCATGTCAAAATTAATAAAGTGAATTACTAATGTCAGGCTTTTAAAGTACAGTAGAATATAGGTCATTTTATTATTGAATGGGATGACAAAGGTATTACACTTATTATACAGTGACACTAGCTTATGCTTAAAGAATATAATATACATTGATGTTTCCAGACTAAACTCTGGAATGTCAAGGTATTCTCAACTGACAGGAAAGGAATGGTCAGAAAAGTTAGAAAATTTAAAGTGGGTTATTTCAGGGCCGGCACTATGGTGTAGCAGGTTAAGCCCTGTGGCGCTGGCATCCCATTTGGGTACCAGTTCGATTCCTGGCTGCTCTACTTTCAGTCCAGCTCCCTGCTAATGCACCTGGAAAGCAGCAGAGAATGGCCTATGTGCTTGGTCCCCTGTAACTACCTAGGAGACCCAGAGGAAGCACACATAAGAATTTCTTCACTAAGCTGAAATATGAAAATGAAGGCCCCACTAAAATAAATTTCTGAGTTACTTGCATGTTAGCCCAGCAAAGAAAGTAATTTGCTGACATTGAGTAAATTAGATCATATTTGAATACAGTGATGGAAGAAATGTATCTACAAAAAATAAATTTAAGACAATTTATCTTTAATTGAGAATAATTGTTCAAAAAGTCGAGGTCCTTGGGAACAGCATCAGTAGTCAATTGAAAAACAAACATAAACAATTTGCAGTGATCTTCCTTGGCTCTTGATGAATTAACAAGTTGCTTATACTATTTGCTTGTTTATTTAGGGAGTCTATGCCATGTACCTAAAGTCTTGCTTCTGTGAATAATCTGTAAATACCAACTTTAAATGAGAATATTTTTAAAGAATTAAACAAGCTTAATTCAGTATCACCTGACATACAGTATGCTGTGTTACAATTGATGGTGGTGAAAATATACATTAAGCTGGAAAAGACTTGGTTGGTTAAATTTATATAAAGCCTATCAAAGTGCAGCTTATTTTAAAATGTAGGTGTTACTCATTGTTATTTAATATAATTATTAGCAGTACTTTGTGAAAAAGTACTGTGTTATTGAACCAGCAGCTTTAGTGGTGAACCTAACTCGTGGAGTTAGGTTAACCTCTTTCACAACCATGAATTTTTATGGTTATAGAAGCTAACTATCTTTTTTTTTTTTTTAATTTTATGTATTTATTTGAGAGGTAGAGTGAGAGGGAGAGACAAAGAGAAAGGTCTTTCATCCGCTGGTTCACTCTACAAATGGCCACAATGATCGGAGTTGTGTCTATCCGAAGCCAGGAACCAGGAGCTGCTTACAGGTCTCCCACGCAGACGGTGGGGCCCAAGTACTTGGGCCATCTTCTGCTGCTTTCCCAGGCCATAGCCTGGGATTAGAAGAGGGGCAGCCAGGGCTAGAACCAGTGCCCATATGGGATGCTGGCACCACAGGTGGAGGATTAACTTACTGTGCCATGGCACCGGCCCCACTAACTATCTTGACTTGCCCCACCACATACCACATACTATACAGCAGGTCGATGATGTAGCAGTGGTGATGTTGGATTGTGTCTTTTATTTGAAACCAGGACTAAGATTTAATTATTTTGATTATATTTTAAAAAGATTTATTTATTGATTTGTAAGTCAGAGTTACAGAGAGAGGGATCTTCCATTTGCTGGTTCATTCCCTAGTTGGCTGCAATGGTCAGAGCTAGGCCAGGAAGAAGCCAGGAGCCTCCTCCAGGTCTCCCATGTGGGTGCAGGGCCCCAAGGATTTGGACCATCTTTCTTTGCTTTTTCCAGGCCAAGAGCTGGATTGGAAGTGGAGCAGCCTGGGCACGATTCAGTGCCTACAAGTGATGCTCATGTTGCATTCCGCAACTTTACCTGCTATACCACAATACCAGCTCCAAAACTGATATTCTTGAACACCGAATAATTTTTGTTAATAATTTTTCTGCAGACTTGATAACGTTTTTCGTATATTCAGATTTAAATTACTGGGCAAAATAAGGCTTATAGTGAGATAGTCTGTTGTAAAATCATTTGATAGTAACAACTGTTTGAATACCAAGTTATATCAAAGTGCTTTATATGCTTTACACTCTGAAAAGCTTCAAATAAATAAAATCTCCATTCTGATACAGAGGTATAGCTTATGTATTTTCTGAGCTCAGACTGTAGTTCTATCACAGTTTTCCAGACTTTGATGCAAATGCACTGGAAATTTCTTATTTAAATCTTCCTATGCAGAAGCTGGTATTGTGGCATGAAAAGTAAAGCCACTACCGGTAATGCCAGCATCCCATATGAGTGCTGTTTCATATCCCTATGTGTTCCACTTCTGGTCCAGCTACCTGTTAATGGCCTGGGAAAAGCAGTAGAAAATGACTCAAATATTTGGGCCCCTGCCACCCAGTGGAGACCCAGATGAAACTCCTGACTCCCAACCCTAGCCTTTGTTATCATGTGGGGGAGTGAACTGGTGGATGAAAGGAAGCTCTCTCTGTTTCTTTCTCTTTCTCTTTAACTCTGACTTTCAAATAAATGAAAGTATTTTTTTTAAGTTTTTAAGCTTTTTATTTAGTGAGAGAAACGCATAAAAGAGTGAGGGCTTTAAGGGAGAAAGAAAAGTCCAGAAATTAAGTTGGGGTCCATACCAAGCAGAGAGCAGGCCAGGAGCCACGTGCAGGGAGTGTTTGATTATGAGCAGCCACAAGCAAATTAGGGAGAAGCAAAGAGGGAGAGAAAGTGGGTGGCAGGAAGGCCATGCACCCCAAAGGCAGGAGGCAACAAGGGCAACAAAGGTCAACAATGGGGAAAGAAGGATGAATAAAAAACCAAAACAAAGAAACAAAAACCTTGTGCAGTTGAGGAGCTTCCACTTAATTTTGAATTGGAAGTGATTGTTAAGAGAAAATTTAAATGGAATTCTATGAGCACCTTTTAGTGATAAATATGCTCAGTTAGAACTAAATATTTGTAATGCATGCTTGTCCTAGAGGTTGATGCCCACACCCCGAATCAGATCTGGTTCATGGATTTGAATTCTGGCTCTGGCTCCTGATTCTAGCCTTCTACTAGTGCAGACTCTGGGAGGCAGTTGGTAATATCCCAAGTGATTGGTTCTTGCTTCCCACATAGAAACCTATTTTGAGTTCAACCTGATCCTGTCCTAGCCATTTTGAACATTTGGAGAAGTGAACCATCAAATGAGAGCTCCCAGTCTTTCTATCCGCCTATCTCTCAAGAAAATACAAAACAGTCCATGTTCATGGATTTATATCAGTATTCAGCAGTACATGTTTTTGTGTAAGAAAATGTTTTCTGTGGGCTGGCATCAGTTTGAGTTCTGGCTGCTCTACCCTGTTAATGTGCCTGGGAAAACAGCAGAGATGACAGACCCCGATGAAGCACCTGGCTTCTGGCCTTGAACTAGCCCAGCTTCAGCTGTTGTGGACATTTGGGGAGCTAACCAACAGATGAAAGATATTCTTTCTCTCTCTCTCTCTCTCTCTCTCTCTCTCTCTCTATCTCTATCTCTATCTCTAACTCTTCCTTTCAAATAAATAAATCTTTAAAAAAATTTTTTCAAAGATGAAGGAAATAAAATGCTAGGACAGATCAACATTAATACATGAATGGAAGAATTTTTGATGAGAATATCCTTACTTTTAACCTATTAAGCTGAATATTCTCATAAAGCATGGGTTCAATCCTGGCGGCTCTGCTTCCAATCCGCTTCTCTGCTAATGCACCTGGGAAAGCAGCAGAAGATGGCACAAGTGCTTGGGCCCCTGCACCCACATGGGAGACCTGGAAGAAGCTCATGATTCCTAGTTTCAGGTTGGCCCAACTCCAGCTGTTTGCAGCCATTTATGGACTGAGCCAGCAGATGGAAGATATCTTTCTCTCTCTCTCTCTCTTTCTGCCTTTCAAATAAATATTTTTATAAAAGGATACTTCTATAATAGAGATTTTTTATTGTTCTTACTAGTAGAACAATTTTATTACCAAAAGAAGTACCAAATTTATATTCTATTTTAGATTTTTCTCAATAAAATTTTAAGTAAAATTGTTTTCATATAAATATGTGTATAATATCCTCCGTTTTATAGCACACAAAGGCTAACATATCTGTTAACTAGGCTTTCACAGAAAAAGCTTGCCAGTGCTTGGTATTAATGAATACTTGAGCAGTCCTCACATGGTAGACCTTTAACTTGTTTGTAATCTTTTGCTATTATACAAAAAGTGTTCCATCACTGATACATTATTTCTTAGATTTTGAATAAGTATCCTTTTTAAAAAAAAATTTGATTTATTTGGAAGGCCTAGATACAGAGATCTCCCATCTTCTTGTTCCCTCTCTAGTTGCCTGCAACAATCAGAATTGGGTCAGGTAGAAACCAAGAGGCAAGAACTTGCTCTGGATCTCACATGTGGGTGACAGAGACCCAAATACTTAGGCCACCTCTTGTTTCCTCCTAGGGTGTACCTTAGTAGAAAGCTAGAATCTAGAGTAAAGGTTGGATGTGAACCCCAGCACTCATATGGGATGTGGGCATCCTGAGTGACACCTTAACTGCTGTGCCCAATGTCTACCTTGGTATGGATTTTTTAAAGTACAGTGATGGCCAGCGCCGCAGCTCAATAGGCTAATCCTCCACCTGCGGCGTTGGCACACAGGGTTCTAGTCCCGGTCGGGGCGCCGGATTCTGTCCCGGTCGCTCCTCTTCCAGTTCAGCTCTCTGCTGTGGCCTGGGAGTGCAGTGGAGGATGGCCCAAGTGCTTGGGCCCTGCGCCCACATGGGAGACCAGGAGAACCACCTGGCTCCTGGCTGTGGATCAGCGCGGTGTGCCGGCCGCAGCGCGCCAGCCGCAGCGGCCATTGGAGGGTGAACCAACGGCAAAGGAAGACCTTTCTCTCTGTCTCTCTCTCTCACTGTCCACTCTGCCTGTCAAAAAAAAATAAAGTACAGTGATAAATTAATATATGAATTTGCTAGGTTTTCTTAGTAAAGTTTGTACCCTTGCAGTACTGCTTCTAATAAGAGTATATATTTCTCTTCCACCCTACCATCAGTGTATGGTGTGTTTTTGCTATTCTGATAGGTGAAAAATAAAATCATAATACAATTTTGATTGGTATTTCTTTTCCAGTGATGTTGGGCATATTTTCATATGATTTGTAGATATTTGCCATTTTTATGTTTCTGCACTTTTCTTGCTTTCTTCTTCCAGAAATTATATATTTTCTTATCTACTATTCAAAGCTGTATACTAGGGATCTTAACGTTTTTTAACAGTCTCAAAACTTATATAAACAGTACCATTTGCTTTTTGTTTTGGTATCTTTTTTCTGTGCTTTGTCCTCCTGGTTTTTTTTAAGATTTATTTATTTTATTCGAAAGGCAGAGTTGCACAGAGAGAGGGAAAGACAGAGGCTGAGAGAGATCTTTCATCCACTGGTTCAATCCCCAAATAGCTGCATCAGTGAAGCCTGAGCCAGGCCGAATCCAGGAGCCAGGACCTTCATGCAGTTCTCCCACTTGGGTACAGGGGTCCAAGCCCCTGGGCCATTCTCTGCTGCTTTCCCAAGCACATTAGCAGGGAACGAGATTGGAAGTGGAGTGGCCAGGACTCGAACCAGCACCCATATAGGATGCCATCACTGTGGGCAGTGATTTAACCCACTGGTCACAGCGCTGGCTCCTGTGTTTTATTTTTTATATTGTCAGGTAACTGTGTGTGTTTGTTCAAATCATAGGGAAGTTTCGTCATTCTCTGATTGTAGAGAAATTTACTTACATTTCCTATATGTTTTTGTTTTTTCTTTTTAAGAGACAGCTCCTATGCATTAGTTCACTGCCCAAATGCCTACAATGGCCAGGGCCAAAGCTGGGAGCTAGGAATTCAATAGAGCTCTCATGTGAGTGTCAGGAACCCTGTTACTACTACCTGCCAGGGTCTGCACTATTGGAAAGCTAGAGTCAGGAAATGGATCTGGAAACCCAATCTATGCATTCTTGATGTAGGAAATGCCTTAACTGTGAGGCTAAAACCCTGCCCCTAATTCTATTTTTTTATTTATATAATTGACCCATATGTAATTGTGAATGATGTCAATTTTTTTAAAGATTTATTTGTTTATTTGAAAGTCAGAGTTACACAGAGAAGAAGAGGCAGAGAGAGAGATCTTCCATCATCTGTTTCACTCACCAATTGGCTGAAAGAGCCAGAGCTGCGCTGATCTGAAGCCAGGAGCTTCCACTGGGTCTTCCCACCCAGGTGTAGGGGCCCAAGGTCTTGGGCCATCTGCTACTGCTTTCCTAGGCCAAAGCAGAGAGCAGGATTGGAAGTGGAGCAGCTGAGTCTTGAACCGGCGCCCATATGGGATGCTGGCACTGCAAGTGGCAGCTTTACCTGATAAGCCACAGCGCCAGCCCCATGATGTCAATTTTTTTTCCACGTGGCTATTAGTTTCTCCCAATAACACTTACTTTAAACAAATCAGTCTTTCCTGCATTGATTTGAGCTATTTGTTTTAGGCATTTGGTGATAGTGTTTATGTAAGATATGTGGTAGGAGTATAATTTTTTCCAAATTTTTAATTTTCTGAACAGTATTTATTACTTCTTCTTTCATTGCATGTTGAATTCCAAGGTACCTGTGCATGAGTTTGTTTCTGGACTTAGATTATTGGTATGTTTGTCTTTCTTTTTTTAGTATTTTGTTCTTGTGATTTGTGATGGCTACAGTTTTGTGGGGCTTTAAAGAATTCATTTTTAACTGATACATAAAAATTTTACATACTTCTCAGGGTACTGAGTTGTGTAATCTAATATTTGATGGAGAAGACATTCCAGTTCTCATTATTTCTTGTCAATCTAATTTTCTGCAAAGTGTTAATCGTGATGAATTTACTCTACTTCTATCAGCTTTAATAAGAGTTTATCTTAGGCCCAGCATTGTGACATAGGGATTTAAGCTGCTACTTGAGAACCTGATATCTTATATGGGCAACAGTTCAAGTCCTGTATGCTCCACTTCCTACCTAGCGCCTTGCTAATATGTCTGAGATAGCAGTGGAAGATGGCCCAAGTTCTGAGGCCCCTGCCACTCATGTTGGAGACTCGAATGAAGCTCTTGACTTTGGCCTGGCAGTTGCTGCCATTTGGGGAGTGAACCAGTGGGTGGAAGATCTTATTTGCTGGCTTTCTGTTTTGCTATCTCTTCTTCTATCTGTAGCAAATATCCTGCGCCTTTCAATAAATAAATAAATCTTTAGAAAATAGTTTTGCTTATAATAATGTTCAGCATACTATTGTTTAGTAAATATTTGTGGAAGTGGAATCATTTTTAGAGCTTGTATGGAAGAGGAGAATTAGTGCATTATTTTGTTTTCATAAATATTTATATAATTACTTTAGGAGATAGAGAGTGGATGCAAAAATGACTAAAGGGCTGGTGTTGTGGCCCCGGGGGTTAAGCCAGCCAGCATCCCATGTTGGAGTGCTGGTTTGGATCCTGGCTGTTCCTTCTGATGGGCTACTTGCTAATTGGCCTGTCCTATCCAACTTTCTGCTAATGGGCCTGGGAAGGCAGTGGAAGATGGCCCAAGTATTGGGCTCCTGCCATCTGTATGGAAGACCTGGATGGAGTTCCTGGCTTTTGGCTTTAGTCTGGACCAGACCTGGCTGTTGGGGCCTTTTGTGGGAGTGAACTAGTGGCTGGAAGATCTTTCTGTTCTTCCCTCTCTCTTTCTGTCATTCTGCCTTTCGGATAAATAAATAATTCTTAAAAAAAATTTGAATGAGCTACAATGTACTTGCCTATCTAGGACAGAGAGAGGAAAAAAATAATTCCAATATAATATGGAAAATGCTGCAAGATATTTTGGGAGCATGAAGATTGACCAACTCTTCCAGTTAGAGTTAAAATTTTACATTGACATTTAAAACATTGAAATTTTGAGTGTGAATTTGTTATGCAGTTAAAAGGGAAAATGCACATCATGAACTGGTGAGGAAATTTTGATCTTTCAAATGAGGTTTTAGGTAATACTAAATTTTTAAGAGTTTGATTAATTGAATATTAACACTTAATAAGGAAATTGGTTCAATCATCTCATTTTAGGAATGAGAACTTAAGTGACTTTACTGTGGTCCTATATTCTTTTTTTTTTTCCTTTTTAAGATTTATCTATTTATTTGAAGCAGATTCAGAGAGAGAGAGAGATCTTCCATCAGCTGGTTCACTCCCCAAATGGCAGCACTAGACCAGACCAAAGCCAGGAAATTGGAACTCCATCCAGATCTCCCATGTGGGTGGCAGGCACCCAAACACCTGGCCCAACTTCTGCTGCTTTTCCAGGCACTTTAGAGGGAGCTGGATTGGAAGTGGAGCAGTGGGGACTCATATGGAATGCCAGCATTATAAGTGCAGCTTAATCCACTGCACCACAGTACTGGCCCTGGTCATGTATTCTTTGAAGAGTACAATCGAGACTTTCCTAGGATACTTTCAGAGCAGAGAAATCAATTTAAATATATGTGGAAGCATTGGATTTATATTAGAAATGAAATATACATTAACAATTTGGCCTTTGTATTGCATGTTGGAAAGTAGCAAAGACATAAATGTGTTTCTATGTAGTTGCAAAAGAGTTTTTGAGGAAGAATTCTTATTTCACTAGAAATGAGATCTACTCATATAAAGGGCATGGGTAGAATTTGATGGATTTTTTTTCCTTACCAGTCTATGAAATCAGTTTTGAAGTAAACAGCTGAATTTAAGCAGGTTAAAATAGTTAATAGTTACTATAGTGCTCACTGTGTTAGAGTACTAGTCTATGCTTTAATTTATTAACTCACCTGCTACAACTACTCTATGAAATAAGAATTATTTTCATTTTACAGATTAGGAAAAGGAGACTAAGTTCACAGTTTAAAAATACTGGGCCAGCGCTGTGACGCAGCAGGTTAAAGCTGCTGCCTTCAGCACCAGCATCCTATATGGGCGCTGGTTCAAGACCTGGTTGTTCCACTTCCAGTCCAGCTCTCTGCTATGGTCTAGGAAAGCAGTGGAAGATGACCCAAGTCCTTGGGCCCCTGCAACCGTGTGGGAGACCTGGAGGAAGCTCCTGGCTTCATTCAGATCAGCTCAGGTCTGGCCACTGTGGTCAATTGGGGAGTGAACCAGTGGATAGAAGACCTATCTCTCTCCCTAAGGCTCTACCTCTCTCTGTAATTCTTTCAAATAAATAAAATGATTAAAAAAAAAAAAAAAAGAAAGAAAAGAAAATACTATTGCCTGGTTGCATATCCAGGCAATGTCATTCCAGAACTCAGATCTGAGCTTGTCAGTTATAACAATCAGTTTTAAATTGGTTAATCTGATATAAAGGAATTGATAATAGAACTACCAGGGAATTTATTGGTGTTCTAATATCTTCTTATCGAATGAGGTAGGGTTGGTGAAGGCCGCGTTTTAATGTAAATCAGGTTTATGGGAAACAGTTATCTGTTAAATTCATATTTTCTTTGTCTGCAGTTTTCTTTAGAATGTCTGTGCAAGTTGATTCATTCACTGGCATATAATGATATCTGAAAGTTAAAGTAACCTTTAATAAGTAACTTTTTTAAAAAAATTTTTTTGAGAGGCAGACAAAGAAAACTCTCATCCCCTGCTTCACTCCCCAAACACTGGCAATGGCCAAGACTGGACCAAGCTGAAGTTGGGAGCTGGGAACCCAACTATTTGAGCATCACCTATTATTTCCCAGGGTGCATTTTGCAGGAAGCTGGAATCAGGAGCAAAGCCAGGACTCAGATCCAAGCACTCTGATGTGGCACGTGGGCTTAAACTCTGACAGTCTTGATAGCTAGACCAAATGCCTACCGCTTGAGTTACATCTGTTGTGTATTTTCTTATACTTGAATGTCACTGATGGATGGGAGTTTTGTTAGAAACTTTTTCTTAGCCGATGTGTTACGTTTCCTGCTGACTGCATCTGAATTAAATAGCTCTCTCTTTTTTAAAAACTATTTATTTATTTATTTATTTGAAAGGCAGAGAGACAGAGGCAGAGAGAGAGAAAGAGAAGTCTTCCATCCGCTGGTTCACTCCCCAAATGGCTGCAATGGCCAGAGCTAGGCCAGGAGCCAGGAGCTTCTTCCAGGTTTCCCGCATAGGTGCTGGGCCCAAACACTTGGGCTACCTTCTACTGCTTTCCCAAGCCATAGCAGAGAGCTGGATCAGAAGTGGGATAGCCAGGATAGGAACCAGCACCTATATGGGATGCCAGCACTGCAGGCAGCGGCTTTACCTGCTACGCCACAGCATCAGCTCTAAATAACTCTTTAAGTACTGATAAAAAGCATTAAAAAAAAAAAAGAAGAAGAAGATTTTAAAGTGCTGTATTTTGTAGACATTTTTTTTTTAATTTTTTTTTTTTTTTGACAGGCAGAGTGGACAGTGAGAGAGAGAGAGACAGAGAGAAAGGTCTTCCTTTCTGCCGTTGGTTCACCCTCCAACGGCCGCCGCGGCCGGTGCACTGTGGCTGGAGCACCGCACTGATCCGATGGCAGGAGCCAGGTACTTATCCTGGTCTCCCATGGTGTGCAGGGCCCAAGCACTTGGGCCATCCTCCACTCCCTGGCCCTGGCCACAGCAGAGAGCTGGCCTGGAAGAGGGGCAACCGGGACAGAATCCGGCGCCGCAAGGCGGAGGATTAGCCTAGTGAGCTGCGGCGCTGGCTGTAGAAAATTTTTTTTGAGATTTTATTTTTTTGAAAGTCAGAGTTACCAGAGAGAGAGAAATAAAGGCAGAGAGAGAGGTCTTCCATCCACTGGGTAACTCCCCATTCGGCCGCACTGACCAGAGCTGTGTCGATCGGAAGCCAGGAGCCAGGAGCCAGGAGCCTCCTCTGAGTCTCCCATGGGAGTGCAGAAAGCTGAATTGGAAGTGGAACTACCAGGTCTTGAACCGGTGCCTATATGGGATGCTGGCATTGCAGGCAGCGGCTTTACCCACTACGCCACAGTGCCGGTCCCCCCAAAAATTTATTTTTAATTTATTTTTATTTATTTGAAAGGCACTGTTAGAGGGGGTAGCATCATGGTGTAATGGGTTAAGCTGCCACCTGCAATGCCAGCATCCCATATGGACATTAGTTCAAGTCCTTGATGCTCCACTTCCAATCTAGTTCCCTGCTAATGTTCCTGGGAAAACAGTGGAAAATGGCTCAAGTGCTTGGGCCCCCTGCATCCATACGGGAAACCTGGAAGAAGCTCCAGGCTTCTGGCTTTGGCCTGGCCCAGCCCTAGCCATTGCAACCATTTGGGGAGTGAGCCAGTACATGGAAGATCTCTCTGCTCTCCCTCTCTCTCTCTTTCAAATAAATAAATAAATAAATAATCTTAAAGGAAAAAAGAAACAAATAAAGGCAGAGTAACAGGGAGAGAGAAGAGAGAGAAATCTTCCATTTACAGGTTCTCTCCCCAAATGGCTATAATGGCTAGGACTGAGTCAAGCAAAAGCCAGGAGCTTCATCTGGTTCTCCCACATGAGTACAGGGGCCCAAGTACTTGGGCCATCTTCCGCTGCTTTCCCAGGCACATCAGCAGGAAGCTGGATGGAAAGTGGGGTGTCAAGACTCCAAACTAGTGCCAAAATAGGTTGCTGGCCCCAGGAAAAAATTTTAAGTGCTGTAGGTTATGGTAATCTACTGTCAGATTTAGGAATGGTTGCAACAGATGGTAGTGTTGTGTTTTCAGTGAAGTTCTAGGCCTGAGAATTTTGTAGATGTTGTCAGTAAATTAACTTATACTAATTATTCTTAATAGCAACTGCCTTTCCTGACTTTTTTTCTTTTCTTATTTCTCTACAGTAGTTTATGTCAGCGTGGCTTCATTCATACAGATGAACCAAGGATTGGGATAGCAATATAAAATTAGAATCAGACAGCTGACTGCCCAGCAGGATGCCATCAACTAACAGAGCGGGCAGCCTAAAGGACCCGGAAATTGCAGAGCTGTTTTTCAAAGAAGATCCAGAGAAGCTCTTCACAGATCTCAGAGAAATTGGCCATGGAAGCTTTGGAGCAGTGTATTTTGTAAGTGTTAAAGACTTGATGTCAGTAATGTCAGAGTAAAAAAACAGTCATATGAAGAGATGCTAAAGAGAAAAGACAAACTGAATTTCTCCCACTGTGCTCCCAAAGTACTTTTCTGACATCAAGTATGTTTCTTTACACATAAGCAAGCAATTGATTGTGTAGCAGGTACAGGCTGAGTATCCTTGAATTAAATTCTGACATTTGAACCAGGAAATTCCATAGATTGAGAGCTCAGTCCCACAAAACTGTCTGTACTTCATGTAACATTCACAAGGTCCAGGTTGTATCACCAGTGCTTCTTATAGATTAGCTATAAATTGGGGTTCCCATGACCCTCTTTTATGTTTTAATTTGCTAGAGCCAGCCTATAGAACTCAGGGGAACACATTTATTACTATAAAATATTACTATATTATTTGATGTATGAAGAAATGTATGGGGCAAGGTCTGGAAATGATCAGAGCAAGGAGCTTCTTGCTTGGGTTGCACCACCTTCTGCCTTTTTTGTTGTTTTAAAGGAATTGCACAGAAAGAGAGGGAGAGACAGAGAGATCTTTTATCCACTGGTTCATTCCCCAAAAGGCCGCAACAGCTAGGGCTGGACCAGGCTGAAGGCAGGAGCCAGGAGCTTCTTTCCAGTCTCCCCCATGGATGCAGGGGCCTAAGTTCTTCTGCTTTCCCAGGAGCATTAGCAGGGAGCAGGATTAGATGTGGAGTAGTCAGGTCTCAAACTAGTGCCCATATAGGATGCCATCATCACAGGCTGCAGCTTAACCTAGTACCCCGTGATTGTGTTCTTGTTCACCTTCAGGAAACCCCTGAACTCAATCCTTTGGGTTTTTATGGAGGATTCATTACATTATAGTCATTGATTAATTGATTAAATAATTGGCCATCAGGGGTGAACTCAGTCTTTAGCCCCTCCCCCTGAAGAGAGTAATGGAGCTGTTAGTTCCAACTCTCTGGAAATATTTGGTTCCCCTGGCAACCAGTCCACCATACTGAGTTTATCTAGGGATGATTTTCCAGAAATCAGGTCATTAACATAAGCTCAGATGTTGTTGTAAGGTGTTTGCTATAAATAACAAAAGACTGTCTTTCCTTGGTTATCAATCTAACTGCTCTAGAGTCCTTTCAGAAACCAGGGACAAAAGGCCATGTGCTTTTTTTTTTTTTAAGGTTTATTTATTTGAAAGGCAAAGAGTTACAGAGAGGCAGAGAGAGGTCTTCCATCCGCTGGTTCACTCCCCAAACGGCCGCAACAGCCGGAGCTGGGCTGATCTGAAGCCAAGAGTCAGGAGCTTCCTCTAGGCCATAGCAGAGAGCTGGATCAGAAATGGGGCAGCCAGGACTTGAACCAGCACCCATATTGGATACTGGCACTGCCCGTGGTGGCTTTTACCCTCCATGCCACAGTGCCTGCCCTCCATGTGTTTTAACAAAAGATGAGTTAAAGGACATCAAAATATCCCACCCCAAATAAATTTCTTTGGTGCATACTTTGAGTTGATTATTTAGCAAACTACATACCTTTGCAGACACATGAATGGTCCTGAAAAAGTGTCCTTTTAGAAAATAATTTATGTCGGGGCCGGCATCGCAGCTCACTTGGTTAATCCTCTGTCTGCAGCACCGGCATCCCATATGGGCGCCGGGTTCTAGTCCTGGTTGCTCCTCTTCCAGTCCAGCTCTCTGTTGTGGCCCGGGAGGACAGTAGAGGATGGCCCAAGTGCTTGGGCCCCTGCACCCGCATGGGGAGACCAGGAAGAAGCACCTGGCTCCTGGCTTCGGATCGGTGCAGCTCCAGCTGTGGCGGCCAATTGGGGGGTGAACCAACGGAAGGAAGACCTTTCTCTCTGTCTCTCACTGTCTATAACTCTACCTCTCAATAAAAAAAAAAAAAATTATGTCCCTGTATGTTAGTAAGATGAATAGCAGATGGGAGTCAGATGCTTTTCTGTTTGATGTTTCCCTGCTACTAGTTTTTTTTGGAAATATCTTTTCACAGGAATAAGAGATTGGGAGTCTGATACCTGGTCAGTACAGAAGTTACCACAAATGGTCTTTTGAAGACTATTACCTGAGAGACTTTATCCTTAATAGAATAGAACAACTTTTTTTACATTGCCTTCCTCATAGGTTCCTTTCACTACCCCCCCAGCAGTTTCAAGTCCTTGTTTTACATCTGTAGCTCAGTGCTATTTAAGCTTCAGCTGTCTGTCCCTTTGAACCTCCTATTTTGTAAATAGCTCCTGTGTTTTTGCACATTAATAAGTTTGTATGCGTTCCCCCCACTTTGCTGCCTATTCTAGTTAGACAAAAGTGTTGGGGTTAGGTTGGGCCAAAATTAATATTGCAGGCTCTTGCCTTTTACTTAGAGTAGAATTCTAAGCACAGGCACAAGCGGCATGCAGCATGGTAAGGTTTATTTAGAAACCATTCAGGCAGGCTGGCGCCGTGGCTCACTAGGCTAATCCTCCGCCTTGCGGCGCCGGCACACCGGGTTCGAGTCCCGGTCGGGGCGCCAGATTCTGTCCCGGTGACCCTCTTCCAGGCCAGCTCTCTGCTGTGGCCAGGGAGTGCAGTGGAGGATGACCCAAGTCCTTGGGCCCTGCACCCCATGGAAGACCAGGATAAGTACCTGGCTCCTGCCATCAGATAAAAAAAAAAAAAAAAAAGAAACCATTCAGGCACATGAGGGCTTCATTTAGGGAGAGTGGGCCAGGAAAGGTAAAAAGAGAGTTTCATACCCTGCTCTGCTCATTCTGGGTCCACGAGGTGAGAGAGAGAGAGAGAGAGCACCCCTCCTCTTCACTGGGGTTTTATTAACTTTGAAAAAGGGAGTGGTTACATAGTACTGCCCCTAGGTCCCAGGTAAGGGGAGGTACATCTTAGGGAGGTGTCATCTGATTGATGATAGGATTACATGGGATGGGGTAAGTGTGGCCTCCAGCTCATGAACTTTATCTCCTTGACTTTTCCCATTTCAAAACTTGTAGTTCCCACATTATCCTCAGAGGATATATTCCAAAATACTCAGTGGGTGCTTGAAACTGCTGATGGTGCCAAACTCTATAAATTAATGCCATTCACATATTGACTAAGCACACCAAGTTCATAGCTTTTGTATTTTGAAGTGCAGCAGCAAAAGTAGCATGATTATTTTCTTTCCGACAATGTCATGGTTAGAATATTTCCCTAAGCATGATTTTTTTATTTACTTACTAAGCAGAGAACTTTTAATAAGTTACTTTGCCGTATCTTGATTTGATAGCACCAAAATGCGTTATCATAGGAAGAGCTCTACTGAGGCTGGTGTCCAGGGTGGTGAAAGAATCTCTCAGAGCACTCTGAGTGAACAGAGATAAATTTATTGAACATCCTGCAAGGGAGCAGCGTGTAGGCAGGGCATCTAGAAGTTGACTATTACTGAAAGGAAAGGCCACCACAAAACACCAAACTGAGTAAGGGAGAAGATTTATTGTCAGGTGGTGATAGCCTGATAGACTGACTACCACGCATGAGAGAACAGCCTTTACTGAGAGAACAGGTCTTATATAACTTTGCATAAATAAGGAAATGGGAGCAGCAAGTCCCATTATGGTGGGGGTGGAGCTGATGCTTGTGATTGGGCCATTTGGTCAACTGACTTCTAGTAAGCCAGGCTGGGCTTAGGAAGATGGTGCCATTTTACCTACAATTACTGTAACATAGACAGTAGCCTGAGGTGAATACTTGTGGTAGTGCTCCATTCTCATTTAGGTTGTTTTCCCCATGATCCAATAGATTTTCTAAGGTAGATGATTCACATTGCTGGGAGGAGCTGAGGAGCCTGCGCTGCCCTTATTTTTGGGGCTGTCCCAGTACTTTGGGGGTAACCCTCCACATGCTCTTGATTTGAGGCCATTATAAAATAAAATCAGGGCTGACGTTCTGACACAGTGGGTTAAAGCTCTGGCCTGCAGCGCTGGCATCCCATATGGGTGCCAATCCCAGATGTTCCACTTCTGATCCAGCTCCCTGGTAATATGCTTGGGAAAGCAGTGGAGGATGGCCCAAGTCCTTGGGCCCCTGTACCCACGTGGGAGACCCAGAGGAAGCTCCTGGCTCCTGGCTTTGGATAGGCCCAGCTCCGGCCATTGCAGCCATTGGGGAGTGAAGCAGCAAATGGAAGACCTCTCTCTCTCTCTCTCTCTCTCTCTCTCTCTCTCTCTCTCTCTCTCTCTTGCTCTGTGTGTGTGTGTGTGTGTGTGTGTGTGTGTCTCCTTCTCTCTCTGTGTAACTCTGGCTCCTGGCTTCAGATTGGTGCAGCTCTGGCCGTTGCGTCCATCTGGGGAGTGAACCAGCGCGTGGAAGACCTCTCTCTCTCTTTCCTTCCCTCTCTCTCTCTCTCTCTCTGCCTCTATAACTCTACCTGTATAACTTTTTTTAAAAAGAGGCTTTTTAAACACACAGAAGAAATTAAGACACAGCTTGGAATATCCACATCTCATGAGAGTGCCTTGGTTCAAATCCTAGCTTTGTTTTGGATCCAGGTTCCTGCTAATGCTCACTCTGGGAGGGCAAAAGACAATGGCTCAAGTACTTGAGTCCCTGTCACCCAAGTGAGAGACCCAGATTAAGTTTCAGCCTCCTGGCTATTGCCTGGCCCAGCTCTGGCTTATGTAGGCATTGGAAAATGAACAAGTGGCTTGAAGCTCTCTCTTTTCTGCTTCTGTCTCTGTGTCTCTGCCTTTCAAATAAATAAAAAATTAAAGAAAGATAAAAACTGGATCAATAACCTAAATATGAAGTATTCCAAAAATTATGTGGAAAATAGGACTGGATGATAAACTTATCTTGGTTAATACAAAGAATTTTTTACATCCATGTATTTTTTGATGCTGAACTGCCCCTTTCTTGGATCTCTCCTGACATCAAAACTCAAAAACTTCTTTTTTGTTTCTCCATTTTTTTCCTGAAAGTTTCTCCATCTTATTGGATCTGATCGTAATTTTTTAAAGTCCCTACTTTTTAGGAAATGGTTGTGCATGTAGAGAAGGAACCCGAAGCAGAGATCAGAATGTCATGCAATCTGGGCATATGTAGAAAAAGGAAAATCTACCCATTAAAACCAAGGAAACCAGGCCGGCGCCGCGGCTCACTAGGCTAATCCTCCACCTAGCGGCGCCAGCACACTGGGTTCTAGTCCCGGTCGGGGCACCGGATTCTTTCCTGGTTGCCCCTCTTCCAGGCCAGCTCTCTGCTCTGGCCTGGGAGTGCAGTGGAGGATGGCCCAAATGCTTGGGCCCTGCACCCCATGGGAGACCAGGAGAAGCACCTGGCTCCTGCCTTTGGATCAGCGCGGTGCGCCGGCCGCGGCGGCCATTGGAGGGTGAACCAACAGCAAAAGGAAGACCTTTCTCTCTCTCTCTCACTGTCCACTCTGCCTGTCCAAGACAAAACAAAACAAACAAAACAAAACAAAACAAAAAAACAAGGAAACCAAAGCAACACCAAAACTATGTTTATCTGAGCTGGTTCAGAGAACTGTTGAACACAGAAATCCAGAATTAAAAGTCCGTCTTACCGTGGTGGCCTGATTCTACACCCCTCCAATCAGAAGTCACTTTTGTGATAGGCAAGTTTTTCTTCTACCTTATCCAAAAAGCCTTCTCCAAACCCTTGACCTAAAAAGCAGATTTGAGTCCCCTTCTCCTCCCTCTTTGATGGCCAGCAATAAATCCTATCTTTTCTCAAAAGAGTAGAATTAAAGATTATGACTGGAGCAACAGTAGTGAGCCTACCTCATTCTGTAAAATTCTTTCAGAATGTACACTTTCCAGGAACTTTTTGAAGACCCCTTCATATGCATGGATTTCAAAACTTCTTTGCACCAAAATAAATTTACCTTTTAATTCCATTTCCCACAATTTTTTTTTGATGTTCTCTTTTGTAACTGCTCAAATCATAAAACTCTTAGAGGAAAATATAGGAGTAAATCTTTAAGACCTTAAATTTGCTAAGGAATGGGGAAAAAAGCAATGAAAGATAAAAGTTATAAATTCAAATTCATCAATTTTAAAGCATCTGTGTATCAAAAAACATTATAAAGAATGTGAAAAGCTAAACTATAGAAGGGGAGAAAGCATTTGCAAATCGCATATCTGATAAGGTTTTAGTATCCCAAATACATAAAGACAACTCAACAACAAAGCAATAAACCACCCAGATTTTAAAATGGGCAAAAGACTTGAACAGAAGATACATGGATGGTACATGAAAAGGTGTTCAACATCATCAGTCATTAGTGAAACAGAACATGAATCAAAATCACAAGGAACGGTTTTTGTGCAGGATAAGCCACAGCCAGCAATGTCAGCATCCCATATGAACACCACACCAGTTCAAGTTCAGGGCACTCAACTTCCACTCCAACTCCTTGATAATGCACCTGGGAAAGCAGTGGAAAATATACCAAGTGCTTAGGGAGACCTGGATGGATTTCTGGCTCCAGGCATGAGCAGTTGTGGTCATCTGGGGAGTGATCCAGTGGATGCAAGATCTTATTTGTTCTCTCTCTCTGTAACTCTGCCTTTCAAGTAAGTAAATCTTTTAAAAAGAAATCTGAATGAAACACCACTTCACACCTAGTGGTATAGCCATAATCAAAATAACAGAAATTAACAGGCATGATCAAGGATGTGGAAAAACTGAAGTGGTCTTACACTGCTGGTGGGAATGGAAATAGTATAGCTGTTAGGGTGCCGTTTAGCAGTTCTTCAAAAAGTTAAGTACACAACTATCATAAGAACTGGCAATTCCACTCCTAAGTATGTACTCAAAATTAAAAATAAGGATGTAAGGGCTGGTGCTGTGGTGTACAGGCATCACATATGGGTGTTGTTTGGGGTCCCAGCTGCTCTACTTCTGACCCAGCTCTCTGCTTATGCATCTGGGAAAGCAGCGGGATATGGTCCAAGTGCTTGGGCCTCCGAACCCATGGAAGACATGGGTCTCTAGCTCCTGACTTTGGACTGGCCCCTGTGGCCATTAAGAGAGTGAAACAGCAAATGAAAGAACTCTGTCTTTGTCTCTCTGTATTTTCGATAAAATGGTAGCTTTACCCACTATGCCACAGTGCTAGCCCCTGTGTATGAAAATCTTGTTCTCAGATCATCCAGTAAAGACACTGTTCTTTCCCCACATCAGCTGGCCGTATTGTATAGGTTTATTTTTGAACTTTAAATTCTCTTCAGTTTGTCAGTGTATCTTTCTATCAGTACCATAGTTTTGTTTTGTTTTGTTTTTAATTAATTTATTTATTTAAAAAAGTTACACAGAGAGAGAAGGAGAGGCAGAGAGAAAGAGAGGTCTTCCATCCACTGGTTCACTCTGCAGCTTGGCCGCTGGACCTGAGAGGATCTGAAGCCAGAAGCCAGAAACCAGGAGCTTCTTCCAGGTTTCCCAAGGGTGTAGGTGCCCAAGCATTTGGGCCATCTTCTACTGCTTTCCCAGGTCATAGCAGAGAGCTGGATCAGAAGAGGGGCAGCCAAGACACAAACCCGTGGCAATATGGGATGCTTATACCACAGGCGGAGGCTTAGCCTACTACACCACAGTGCCAGTATGAAAATAGTTTTCTAAAACTAATGCAACAACACTTAACAATTTATGTAGCCATTAAAAATACAAAACTTATAAATCCCACAAAAGAGCACTATTTAGTAAAATCTTCCACCAGGAAATAACAGATAAATGTGTCATCTCACTTTTTAAGATCAACAAAAAAGTAAGCTTTTTTTTTTTTTTTTTTTTTTTTAAAGATTTATTTATTTATTTGAAAGGCGGAGTTGCAGACAGGTAGAGGCAGAGGCAGAGTGACAGACCTGCCATCCGTTGGCTCACTCCCCAAATGGCCACAAGGCTGGAGCTGGACTGATCTGAAGCCAGGAGCCAGGAGCTACTTCTGGGTCTCCCATGCAGGGAATTGGATTGGAAGAAGAGCAGCCAGGACACGAACTGGTACCTATATGGGATGTTGGTGCCACAGGTGGAAGCTTAACCTACAGTGCCACAGCACCAGCCCTTGACAGTGAACTTTCTGTATCACAAATGGAAATACAGTATTTCTGTTGTACTTCAATGATTCACTAAAAACTCTGAAATCATGCCTTTATTTCCTTTTTTTTGTTTGTTTTTGGCTGCTCTTCTTCCAATCCTGTGTGAGAGACCCAGAAGTGCCCACTGGCTCCCAGCTTTCAATTGACTTAGCTCCAGCTGCTGCAGCCATTTGGGAAGTAAACCAACAGATGGAACACTTTTCTCTCTTCCTCTCTGTAACTGTACCTCTCAAATAAATAAATAAAATCTTTAAAAATTTTTTCATATAAGTAATTGATATAGTGATTTCAGATCATTCTTATTAGACCTCAAGTGGATCTTCTCAGGCATTTTCCTGGTTGGAAACAAAAAGATTGATTATATTTTCTTTTTTTATACTCACTCTTTTTTTTTTTTTTTTTTTTTTTTTTTTTTTTTTTTTTTGACAGGCAGAGTGGATAGTGAGAGAGAGACAGAGAGAAAGGTCTTCCTTTTGCTGTTAGTTCACCCTCCAATGGCCGCCATGGCTGGCCCGCTGCGGCTGGCGCACTGCGCTGATCTAAAGGCAGGAGCCAGGTGCTTCTCCTGGTCTCCCATGGGGTGCAGGGCCCAAGCACTTGGGCCATCTTCCACTGCCTTCCCGGGCCACAACAGAGAGCTGGCCTGGAAGAGGGGCAACCGGGAAAGAATCCGGCGCCCCGACCGGCACTAGAACCCGGTGTGCCGGCGCCGCCAGGTGGAGGATTAGCCTATTGAGCCGCGGCGCTAGCCTATACTCACTCTTATTCCTCGCTTTCTCTTAACATCATCTAGTTTGTTTTTGACCTGGTAGTGAGAACAGATGGCATATAGAATTATGTTCTTCAGTTATTCATTACCCTCACTTGGTTCTGTTCTACATAGTATGTAAACAGACAAGTTCACAAACTTTTTTGTTACTGTATTCTCTACTAGAGGAATATCCCCTGCTCTTTTCAGTCCATTTGTTAATACTGGATCACTTCACGTAAAATGTAGTTATTATTTACTTGCTCCATATCCTTTCTGTTGTTCTTGTCATGTATTACGTGGACATGTATTATAAGTTCACAATATGTCATAATTTTTTGTTTAAATATTTTTTGCTGTTTATCTTAAAGAAATGAAGATGAAAATAGTTTTTTTTTTTTTAAAGATTTTATTTATTTATTTGACAGGTAGAGTTGCAGTCAGTGAGAGAGACAGACAAAGAGAAAGGTCTTCCTTCCATTGGTTCACTCCCCAAATGGCCGCAACGGCCGGAGCTGCGCCGATCCAAAGCCAGGAGCCAGGTACTTCTTCCTGGTCTCCCATGTGGGTTCAGGGTCCCAAGCACTTGGGCCATTTCTACTGCTATCCCAGGCCATAGTAGAGAGCTTGATTGGAAGAGGAGCAACCGGGACTAGAACCCGTGCCCATATGGGATGCCGGCGCCGCAGGCGGAGGAATAACCCAGTGTGCCATGGTGCTGGCCCTGAGGAAAATACTTTTTAAGATCTACCTGTATGTTACCATGTCATAGAAAACATGATTGTATATATTGGAAAATTCTATACCGTCTATTTAAGAATTCCTGGAACTAATAAGTGAGTTTAGTAAGGTTATAGGATATGTGAACAATACAGAAAAATCTTTTTTTTCCCAAAAAAATTTATTTATTTATTTGAAAGGCAGAATGACAGAGAGAGAGGAGAGGGAGGGAGACAGAGAAGGAGATTTGTCATCTGCTGGTTGTTTCCCCTTAATGCCTGCAACAGCTGGGGTTAGACCCTACCAAAGCCAGGAGCCTGGGGTCTCCCATGTGGATGGCAGGAAACCTAGTATGTGGCCATTATCTGCTATTGCCTCCAGGGCACATTAACAGGAAGCTAATATGAGACTTGTTTTTTTTTTTTTTTTTTAAGGTCTATTTTATTTATTTGAGAGGCAGAGTTACAGACAGAGAGATGTAGAGACAGATTTTCCACTGCTGGTTCTCTCCCAAATGGCCACAATGGCGTAAGCTGGGCCAATCTGAAGCCAGGACCCAGGAGCTTCTTCCAGGTCTCCCACATGGGTGCAGGGGCTCAAGCACTTGAACCATCTTCCACTGCATTCTCAGGCTATTAGAAGGGAACCTTATTAGAAGTGGAGCAACTGGGATGTGAACTGGTGTCCATAGGGATTGCCAGCGCCACAGGCCGAGGCTTAACCTACTATACCATGGTGTTGGCTTCTAATATGGGACTTTTTCCTAGGCTCTCCAGTAGTGGACGCAGATATCCCAAGCAGCAGCTTAACCTGCTCTGCTGCAATCCGTTGTATTTCTATATTCTAGTAGTAAATAGCAGGTATTTGAGATTTGAAGCATACTATTTATAGAACTTTCTAAAAATTATATAAATCAACAGAATATTTGCAATATTTGTATGCAGAAAACCATTAAACGTGGATAAAAGAAATCAAATAACACCTTCTGTAGATTGGAAGACTAGATATTATTAGGCTATTAATTCTGTTTAAATTGATGTAGAAATTCAGTCAATGACATTCAAAATCTCAACAGTCATTTTGCAAAGGTATTGAGAAGCAGATTCTATAAGTTTTATAGAAAGGCAGAGTTACTACAATAGCTAAAACAATTTTGAAAGTAACCAGTTATAAACTCAGTCTATCTAATTAATTTACTATAAACATATAGTGGTCAGAAGAGTGATATTGGTCAAAGGATATTTACAGGGGCCGGTGCTGTGGCGTAGTGGGTAAAGCTGCCACCCTCAGTGCCAGCATCCCTTATAGGCACTGGTTCGAGTCCCAGCTGCTGCACTTCTGATCCAGCTCTCTGCTGTGGCCTGGGATAGCAGTAGAAGATGACCCAAGTCCTTGGGCCCCTGCACCCACATGGGATACCTGGAGGAAGCTCTTGGCTCCTGGCTTCGGATTGGCAAAGCTCCAGCTGTTGCAGCCAACTGGGGAGTGAACCAGTGGATGGAAGACCTCTTTCTCTCTCTCTGCCTCTCCTTCTCTCTGTGTAGCTCTTTCAGATAAATAAATAAATCTAAAAAAAAAAAAAAAAAAAAAAAAAAAAAAAGGGATATATACATAAGCCGGTCAAACAGAATAGAATCCAGACATAGACCCACTCAAATATAGTCAGTTGATTTGTTTAAGGATTTATTTATTTATTTGAAAGGCAGAGGCAGAGAGAGAGATTTTCCATCTGTTGATTCTCTCCCCAAATGGCTGCAATGGCTGGAGCTGGGCTGATCTGAAGCCAGGAGCCAGGAGCTTCTTCTGGGTCTCCCACATGGGTGCAGGGGCCCAAGCACTTGGGCCATCTTCCATCGCTTTCCCAAGCCACAGCAGAGAGCTGGATCAGAAGTGGAGCAGCTAGCTGGGTCTCAAGCTGGTACCCATATGGGATGCTGGCACTGCAGACAGCAGCTTTACTCTTTTTTTATTTTTATTTATTTATTTATTTATTTATTTTTGACAGGCAGAGTGGACAGTGAGAGAGAGAGACAGAGAGAAAGGTCTTCCTTTGCCATTGGTTCACCCTCCAATGGCCGCCGCGGCCGGCGTGCTGTGGCCGGCGCACCGCGCTGATCCGATGGCAGGAGCCAGGAGCCAGGTGCTTTTCCTGGTCTCCCATGGGGTGCAGGGCCCAAGCACCTGGGCCATCCTCCACTGCACTCCCGGGCCACAGCAGAGAGCTGGCCTGGAAGAGGGGCAACCGGGACAGAATCCGGTGCCCCAACCGGGACTAGAACTTGGTGTGCCGGCGCCGCTAGGCGGAGGATTAGCCTAGTGAGCCGCGGCGCCGGCTATTTTTTTTTATTTTTGACAGGCAGAGTGGACAGTGAGAGAGAGAGAGAGAGAGACAGAGAGAAAGGTCTTCCTTTGCTGTTGGTTCACCCTCCAATGGCCGCCGCCGCCGGCGCACCATGCTGATCCAATGGCAGGAGCCAGGTGCTTCTCCTGGTCTCCCATGGGGTGCAGGGCCCAAGCACTTGGGCCATCCTCCACTGCACTCCCAGGCCACAGCAGAGAGCTGGCCTGGAAGAGGGGCAACCGGGACAGAATCCAGTGCCCCGACCGGGACTAGAACCCGGTGTGCCGGCGCCATAAGGTGGAGGATTAGCCTACTGAGCCACGGTGCCAGCCCTGCAGCTTTACTCTTTAGGCTACAGTGCTGGCCTTGTCAGTTGATTCTTTTAAATTATTTTTGAATTTTATTTGTTAGAAAGATGAAGATAGAGATCTTCCATCCACTGATTCAGCTCCTAAGGACTGGGCCAGGTCGAAGCTAGGAACCTTCATCTGGATTTCTTATATCGGTGGCAGGGACCCAAGGACTTGGGCCATGTTACACTGTATTCCCCGGTATATTAGCGGAGAGGAGGCTCGGAAGTGGAGCATCCAGGATTCAATCCATTGCTCATATGGTACACTAGTATCACAGGCAGTGGATTAATATGCTGTGCCACAACACCAGCCCCAGGAGCCAGGAATTCAATTCAGATTTCCCACCTAGGTGACAGGGATTTAAGTACTTGAGCTCCCAAGGTGTGCATTAGCAGGAAGCCAGAGTCAGAAGTGGAAACAGGTCTCAAACCCAGGCATTTGAATATGGGAGGTAAGCATTGCAAGCAACAATTTAACCACTGCAGTAAATGGCTGCAGTAGTCAGTTATTTTTTTAGCAGGTAGAAATAAAATTCAGTTGGAGAAAGGATATTCTTTTTAATAGATGGTGTTTTAACAGATGGACATGCATGTGTATGAAAATTAACTTTTGCTCATACTTCATACTTTATACTGAAAGTAATGTAAAATGTATCATAGAACTAAATATAAAGAATAACAGTATAAAGCTTCTAGGATAAAATACCAGAAAAAAACTTTTTTATCTTGGACTGTGCAGAGTTCACAGACGTGACACCAAAAATCATGACACCAAAAACCATAAAGGACAAATTTATAGGGGCTGGCGCCGTGGCTCACTAGGTTGATCCTCCGCTTGTGGTGCCAGCGTCCCATATGGGCACCGGGTTCTAGTCCCGGTTGCTCCTCTTCTAGTCTAGCTCTCTGCTGTGGTCCGGGAGGGCAGTGGAGGATGGCCCAAGTACTTGGGTCCCTGCAACCACATGGGAGACCAGGGAGAAGCACCTGCCTCCTGGCTTCGAATCGGCACAGCACCGGCTGTAGCGGCATTTGGGGAGTGAACCAATGGAAGGAAGACCTTTGTCTCTCTCTCTCTCTCTCTCTCACTGTCTAACTCTATCTGTCAAATAAAAATTGTTTAAAAAAAGGACAAATTTATAAATTGGTCTTCATCAAAATGAAAAAAGAATACTATATACTTTTAAGATTTATTTGAGGGGTGGTGCTGTGGCCTAGTGGGTAAAGCCACCACCTACAGTGTCAGCATCCCTTATTGGTGCCGATCCAAGTCCCAGCTGCTCCACTTCCAATCCAGCTCTCTGCTATGGCCTGGGAAAACAGTAGAAGATGGCTTAAGTCCCTGGGCCCCTGTGTTTTTCCTTCTCTCTCTCTTTAACTCTGACTTTCAAATAAATAAACCTTTTTTTTTTTTTTTTTTTTTTTTTTTTTTAAAGATTGATTTGAAAGGCAGAGTTACATAGAGAGGAGGAGAGACAGAGTGCGTGAGAGAGCTCTTCCATCTTCTGGTTCCATCCTCTTATTCACTCCTCAGATGGCACACTACTTAAATGGATGCAACAGCTGAGGCTGGGCCAGGTGAAATCAAGGAACCTGGAGCTTCTTCTAGGTCTCCCACATGAGTGCAGAGGCCCAAGGGCTTGGGTCATCTTCTGCTATTTTCTCAGATGCATTAGTAGGGACCTGGATTGGAAGTGGAGCAGCTGAGCCTTGAACTGGCACCCTATATGGGATGCCAGCATTGGCTTTGCAGATGGAGGTTTAACCTGCTATACCACAGTGCCAGCCCTTTCAAAGAATACTGTTAAGAGAATGAAAAAGAAAACCACAAATTGGACAAAAATAATTTTAAGTTACAAATTTAATAATTTTTATCCAGAACATATTCAGAGTTCTATAAATACTCAAAAATAAGGACATTAACTCCTTATAACTAATCATGGGGCAGTTTTTGGCACAGTGGTTAAGCTGCTGATTGGGATGCCTGCATTCCATATCCAAGTGCCTGGGTTTGAGTCCCAGTTGTACTCCCAATTCCAACATCCTGCTGATGCGCACCCTGGGAGGCAATGGATGTTCGCTCAAATAGTTGGGTCCCAGTTTCTAGCTTTGGCCTGGCCCAGCCCTGGCAGTTATGGGCATATGGGGAGTGAATCAGCAGATGGGAATTGACTCTGTCTATCCTTTATCTCTTTCTCTTTCTCTTTCTCTTTGTCTCTCTCTCTCTCTTTCAAATAAAAAAATTTTTAATACAGAGTAAAGGTCCAAATTGAAACATCACCACAACAGTTCAGATGGCAAATAATAATATTAAAAAGTGTTCAGCATCACTAGTCCTTAGGGAGACAGAAATTAAAAATACATGGAGATACCACTACCCATCTTTAGAATCCCTTTAGAAAAATTAAAAAGAGACCGATGTTGAGGTGTAGCAGGTAAAAGCCATGAACCTGCAACGCTGGCATCCTGGTTTGAGTCCCATCTTCTTGACTTGTGAACCAGCTCTCTGTTAATGTGCCTGGGAAAATCAGTGGAAGATGGCCCAAGCGCTTGGGCCCCTGCACCCATGTAGGAAACCCAGAAGAAGCTCTTGGCTCTTGGCTTCATCCTGGCCTAACACTGGCCATTGCAACCATCTGGGCAGTTACCAGTGGATAGAAGATCTCTCTCTCCCCCCCCCCCCCCTCTCTTTTCTCTCTGTACATCTGCCACTCAAATAAATTACATTATAAAAAAAAAACAGAAAGGAAAAAATTCAGGAAATACATATAGCTTATGAGTAAGTAGAACACCTGGAAATCTCATACATTGTTGGTGGAATGCTAAGTGGTCTTGGCACTGTGGAAAACAGTTTGACAATTTCTTATAAAGTTAAACATATAATTACCATATAAGCTACACATCCCATTTCTAGATAGTAATCCATGAGAAATAAAAAATTAAGTTCACATAAATACCTATGCATGTATATTTACAGTAGTTTCATTCAATTTTGCCAGGGCTGGTATCTGCTTAATTGTGTTCACTATGATGAGTGAATTTTATGTCATGTTCATTAAAAATATTATCAGTGGGGCTAGCACTTTGGTATAGTGGGTGAAGCCACTGTCTGTGGTGCATCATATATAGGCGCTGGTTTGTGTCCCAGCTGCCCCACTTCCAATCCAGCTCTCTACTATGGCCTGGGAAAGCAGTGGGCCCCTGCACCCATGTGGGAAATCCGGAGGAAGCTCCTGGCTCTTGGCTTCAGATGAGGTCAGCTTTGGTCATTGTTACCACCAGGGGAGTGAACCAGCGGATGGAAGACCTCTCTCTCTCGCCTCTGCCTCTGCCTCTCTGTAGCTCTGCCTTTCAAATAAATAAATGGATCTTTAAAAAGCAAAATATTATCAGCCATGCTTGAGTGAAACCCAAATGGAATGCAAACTGTAACAAATGAACCTAAGCATATTATAAATGAGCAGCATAAACACACAAAGGGAGGAGAGAACAACTAATCTAGTTCTTAGGAGAAGAAGTAATCTAATTACCTTGGACATGTTATTTGGTTAGATATTCTAAGTCTAGTGACTTTCTCACAGGGATATTGTTTGACAATTCTGAACCTATTGTGTGTGTGTGTAGAGTAGATTTTAATCGGTAAATGTATTGTAGAAAATGGGAACCAATTTTCTCATAGCAACAAATAGTATATAGCTGTTTAATATTATGGTAAAATTATGGATTTAGTCTCTTTCCTTATGGGAACCTTAGGAATACAACCACACCTAAAATGTTTGCTCTATAGAAAATGTTTCAAATTCTTTACAGTTTGTGCTTCTGGTTTACTTCCCATTTGTAAATTGAAGACAAATAGATGTAAGAAAAATTCCATCTGTGATTTCATGATGCAAAGATAGCCATTGTTAACATTTAGTTATACATCCTAGTAAAATCTCTTTGTTTGAACATGTTGGACACAGGCTGTGTCTGTGTATGTTTTATGTTGCTAACATTTGTTTGACTTCTAGATTGGACACAAAATAAGGAAAGTAGGACCCAGGAAATAGGCATTACAAAAACATTCTTTTTTCTGAAATACAGTTTTGTCTGAATCTGAACTTGTTTCTTTTTTCTCCCTACACAATAATGTGGAGGAATATAGAATATAGGAAAAACAGAGTATTTTGTAAATACAGATGGGCCTTATATAACAATCACATTGGGGCTGGTGCTGTGGCGCAGTGGGTTAATGACCTGGCCTGAAGCGCTGGCATCCCATATGGGTGCCGATTCGGCTGCTCCACTTCCGATCCAGCTCTCTTTTATGGCCTGGGAAGGCAGTGGAGGATGACCCAAGGACCTGCACCTGCATGGGAGACCCGGAAGAAGCTCCTGGCTCCTGGCTCCTGGCTTCGAATCAGTGCAGCTCCAGCCTTTGCAGCCAACTGGGGAGTGAGCCATTGGATGGCGGACCTCTCTCTCTCTCTCTCTGCCTTTACTCTCTCTGTGTAACTCTGGCTTTCAAATAAATAAATCTTTATTTAAAAAATCCCATTGAGAAAATTATTGGCATGTAGGCACTTAATGTGATGCAATGATTTTGAGTATGGTTTACATCCAGTAAATAATACAGACATTAAATGTATTCTTTGATGAGATTAAGAAATTATACTTTAATAAAATTTAAGAGTCAGTCATGTAGAATGATATGGTATTTGCTGGGTAGAGTAGAAAGGATTAGATAGAGGATAGACTATGTCCTCTTTGAATATATCTCTTTCGAAAATAAATATTGTGTATATTTTTGAAATTGTATCAGTATGCATTGGGGGAGCAGTGCCTTTGATACAGGGTTTTGCTTTTTTTTTTTTATTTTTTTTTCTTTTGAGCAGGATTATTTTTGTGCTTTTGTGAGTAAATTTTGTTGTAGGGGTAGGCAGTTGCCTAGAGGTTCAGAAGCCAATTAAGTTGTTGATATCCTGCATCAGAGAGCCTGGGTTCAATACCTGGCAGCAACTCTTATAACCAGCTCTAGGAGGAGGCAGTAGTGATGGCTCATGTAATTTGGTTTCTGCCACTTCCATGGGTCACTTAGATTGAGTTCTGGGTTGTGTCTTCCAGCTTCAACCCAGTCCAGTCCTTGCCAATGCAAGCATTTGAAGAGTATACCAGTGAATGAATGGGAACTCTGTTCTGTCTCTCTTTCTCTCTCTGACTCTCAAAGAAAAAAAAATTTTTTTTAATTTGTTGTATATATCTGAGATTTCCAATATGCAGTTATAGAATAGTAGAAACAATAAAATGGTTACTATAGTGAAGTAGGTTAACGTACCTGTCATCTCACATAGAAACGAGCAGCTAACATCTTACTTTTGTTAAGTCTGTAATACCATAGAATTTTATTAACTTTATTCCTCATTCTACATTATTATTAGATCGACATTTTTTTTATTTTTTAATCATTTATTTATTTATTTTAAATTCAGAATTACACGGAGAGAAGGAGAGGGAGAGAGAGAGGTCTTCCATTTGCTGGTTCACTCCCCAATTGGCCACAATAGCCAGAGCTGCGCCAATCCGAAGCCAGGAGCCAGGAGTTTCTTCTAGGTCTCCCACACTGGCGCAGGGGCCCAAGGACTTGGACCATCTACTACTGATTTCCCAGGCCATAGCTGAGAGCTTGATGGGAAGTGGAGCAGCCTGGTGCCTGTAATCTACATTATTATTAATCTTTAGACTTGTTCATCCTATATGTCTGGTATTTTGCATTCTTTGACTTATATCTCCCTATTGCTTCTCCCCTAAAAGCAGTTTTTATGTCCTTTTTCACATGATAGCTTATAAGTGCTTTTATTCTCAAAGAAATGATTGTGCTGATTTAATCTGTTCATTTTAAAACAACATTTTTTTTTAATTTTAGGCACGAGATGTGCGTACCAATGAAGTGGTGGCTATCAAGAAAATGTCTTACAGTGGAAAGCAGTCTACTGAGGTGGGTTAAATATGTATACTTTTATTGGCATGTTAGAGAAAGACATGCTATTTTTAACTGCAGAGAATGGGTGGAATTTTTTTAAAGCACAGTGTACAGAAATAAATGTATACTAATCTTAAATGTATATCTTACTTTTCTTTTATAATCTATTACATAGAGCCATATATACAACATTACTGGTATCCCAAAAGCTATGTAACTTTTACCTATGATTTTTAACTTTTTAAACTGTTGTTTGCTATATTATTCTATGTGTATTTTGGAGGCATTGTCAGTTTCTAAAGGGCTAATTAATATTCTTGACAGTAAATTTTGTTGAATATAATATTTGTAGATGTTTAAAAATTGTTTAGGACTGGCTTTGTGACACAGCAGTTTAATTACTGCACACAACACCAGTGTACTATATCAGAGTGCTTATTTGAGTATCAGCTGCTCCATTTCCCATCCAGCTCCCTGCTAATACACCTGGGAAAGCAGCAGAAGATGGCCAGCCGGCACCTCGGCTCACTAGGCTAATCCTCCACCTTGCAGTGCCGGCACACCGGGTTCTAGTCCCAGTCGGGGTGCCGGATTCTGTCCCGGTTGCCCCTCTTCCAGGCCAGCTCTCTGCTGTGGCCAAGGCCAGGGAGTGCAGTGGAGGATGGCCCAAGTGCTTGGGCCCTGCACCCCATGGGAGACCAGAATAAGTACCTGGCTCCTGCCATCGGATCAGCGCAGTGCGCCAACCACGGCAGCCATTGGAGGGTGAATCAACGGCAAAGGAAGACCTATCTCTCTGTCTCTCTCTCTCTCACTGTCCACTCTGCTTGTCAAAAAATAAAAATAAAAAAAATAATAATTAAAAAAGAGCAGGTTGCTAAGGGCAGGCGTCCCTGTCAGGGGGCGCAGGTTCGATTCCCAGCGCTTGCTCCTGACTGTGGGAAAAAAAAAAAAAGAAGAAGAAGAAGAAGAAGATGGCCTAAGTGCTTGGGTCCCTGCACTCATGTGGGAGACCAGGGTGGAGTTCCTGGCTGCTGGCGTTGGCCTGGTACAGACCTGGCTGTTGCAGCCATTTGAGGAATGAACCAGAGGATGGAAGATCTCTCTCTCTCTCTCTCTCTCTTTCTCTCTCTCTCTGTCACTCTACCTTTTAAATAAATAGAGCTTTAAAATGTAAATAAATAAAATAAATTTTACTTATTTATTTATTTTTATTTTTTGACAGGCAGAGTGGACAGTGAGAGAGAGAGACAGAGAGAAAGGTCTGATCCGATGGCAGGAGCCAGGTACTTCTCCTGGTCTCCCATGGGGTGCAGGGCCCAAGCACTTGGGCCATCCTCCACTGCACTCCCTGGCCACAGCAGAGAGCTGGCCTGGAAGAGGGGCAACCGGGACAGAATCCGGCGCCCCGACCGGGACTAGAACCCGGTGTGCTGGCGCCGCAAGGCAGAGGATTAGCCTAGTGAGCCGCGGCGCCAGCCTAAACTAAATTTTAATCAATAGGAAGTGTGTAACAATCTGAAAAAAAAAAAAAGTAAATTATTGCTACTATATTAAATGGACCTTAGTATTTTAAAAATTTATTTGAAAGGCAAAGAGACAAAGAGATGTCTTCTGTCTGCTGGCTGACTTTCCAGTGTCTACAGCAGCCAGGCTTGGACTAAGCTTAAAGCCAGGGGCTAGGAACTCAGTCCAGGTCGCCCATGTGAGTGGCAGGGTCTCAGCTACTTGAGCCATCACCCATTGCTTTCCAGGGTACATATTAGTAGGAAGCTGAACTCAGAAGTGGAGCTGGAAGTAAAATCTAGGCACTCCAGCATGGGATGCAGGCATCCCAACCAGTACCTTGATCAGTGTGCCAAAAGACCTTAAAGATATATTTTATTGATCTGAAAGAGAGAAGAGAGAGATTTTATTTTTTGATTTATTTATTTATTTGAAAGGCAGAGTTACAGAGAGGCGGAGGGAGGGAGGGAGGGAGGAAGGAAGGAGAGAGAGAGAGAGAGAGAGAGACGCCTTCCATCTGATGGTTCACTCTCTAGATGGACGCAACAACTGAAGCTGCACCTATCCGAACCTAGGAGCTTCTTCCAGGTCTCCCACAAGGCTGCAGGGGCCCAAGGACTTGGGCCATCTCCTACTGCTTTCCCAGGCCATAGCAAAGAGCTGAATCGGAAATGGAGCAGTCAGGATTCAAACTGGCACCCATATGGGATGCCAGCACTGCAGGCAGTGGCTTTACCCACTATGCCACAGTGCCGGCCCCAAAGAGAGATCTTCCATCCACTGGTTCATTCCCCAAATGGCTGCAATGGTATGAACTGTGCCAGGCCGAAGCTGGGAGCTAGAAGCTTCTTCCAGGTCTCCCATGTGGGTGTAGGGGCCTAAGCACTTCAGCCATCTTCCGCTGCTTTCCCAGGCACATTAGCAATGGGCTGGATCAGAAGTGGAGCACTTGGGACTCGAACCAGTGCCACTATGGGATATCAGCTTTGCAGGCAGCGGTGTTTCAGGCAGCAGTGTTTCAGGCAGCAGTGTTTCAGGCAGCAGCTTTACCTGCTATGCCACAACATTTTGTTTTCCTACTATTTTTACTATTTTTCCTACTATTTTAGTATTTGCTACAAAGATTTTGTTTTCCTACTATTTTTTGGAATCTATTTTACTGTAAGTCTTGCTTTCATGGTGAATACACTAGGATATAATAATACAAGGAGTTTGAAATCAGGTATTGAAAAATAGACTTAAAAGATAAAAATGCAAAATTTATTTCTCAACATAAGATCTTTCAGTTTTAAGCCACTTAAAAGCAGTGATACCAGCCCATTAGCTCATCCATAAATTTCAGTATCTTACTAGCTGAAGAAAAGTGGATGCCCTTTAAGATTTTTTTATGATTAAGAAACAAAAGTCTTTAGGGGCTAAATCAGAAATCCAAGGAGTATGCGTAATAAATTCTCATCCAAACTTGCAGAATGGCTGTTGTTTGGAGTAGTGATTGAGATGACTCTTGGGATGCTGGCATCCCATATTAGAGTGGCTCTGCTTCTGCTATTGCTGGCATTTAGGGAGCAAACCAATGAATGGGAGATCTCTATCTTTCTGTTTCAAATAAGTAAAATTTAAAATTTAAAGCCATAAAGCAGGTTTTCTGAATTTATGGCTGCACCACTTCTGATCTAGCTTTCTGTGATGGTCTGGGAAAGCAGTGGAAGATGGCCAAAGTCTTTGGGCCTCTGCACCCATATGGGAGACCTGGAAGAAGCTCCTGACTCCTGGCTTTGGATCAGCCCAGCTCAGGCTATTGTGGCCATTTGGGGAATGATTTAGCAGATGGAAGAATTTCTCTCTCTCTCTCTCTCCCCCTCTTTCTCTCTCTCTCTCTGCCTCTGCCTCTTCCTCTGTAACTCTGCCTTTCAAATAAATAAATAAGTCTTTTTTTAAAAGAATAAATCTAGTAGAAAGCATATCTTAAGGTTTTTGATTACACTACTTTCCCTTCTCTGAATTACATAGTCCAAATCAGTAGTAAAGCTTAAAAAAAAGAAAACAAGAAAAACAAATTCTTAGTCCCTTTCCCACACCATACCTCTGAGTATGGACCCAAGTACCTGGGTTTTTTTTGGTTTTGTTTTGTTTTGTTTTTTTGACAGGCAGAGTTAGACAGTGAGAGAGAAACAGAAAAGTTTTCCTTCCGTTGGTTTATCCCCCAGATGGCTGCTATGGCTGGCGCGTTGCGCCAATCCAAAGCCAGGAGCCAGGTGCTTCCTCCTGGTCTTCCATGCAGGTGCAGGGCCCAAGCACTTGGGCCATCCTCCACTGCCTTCCCGGGCCACAGCAGAGAGCTTGACTGGAAGAGGAGCAACCAGGACTAGTACCCGGTGCCGCAGGTGGAGGATTAGCCTAGTGAGCCACGGCGCCAGCCCAAGTACCTGTATTTTTTTTTTTTTTTTTTTTTTTGACAGGCAGAGTGGACAGTGAGAGAGAGAGAGAGACAGAGAGAAAGGTCTTCCTTTGCCGTTGGTTCACCCTCCAATGGCCGCCGCGGCCAGTGCGATGCGGCCGGCGCACCGCGCTGATCCGATGGCAGGAGCCAGGAGCCAGGTGCTTCTCCTGGTCTCCCATGGGGTGCAGGGCCCAAGCACCTGGGCCATCCTCCACTGCACTCCCTGGCCACAGCAGAGGGCTGGCCTGGAAGAGGGGCAACCGGGACAGAATCCGGCGCCCCGACCGGGACTAGAACCCGGTGTGCCGGCGCCGCTAGGCGGAGGATTAGCCTAGTGAGCCGCGGCGCCGGCCAGTACCTGTATTTTTAAGAGTTCTTGGTTGCTTCTTAAGAGTAACTATTTAGAATACATCCTCTTTTTTTTTTTTTTAAGATTTATTATTTATTTTATTTGAAAGAGTTATAGAAAGAAGGAAACAGACACACACACACACACACACCCTATACACCCTACACACAGATCTTCCATTCTTTGGTTCACTCCCCCAAATGGCTGCTAAGGCTGGGCTAGGCCAAAGCCAGGAGATTCATCTGGGTCTCCCATGTGGGTGGCAGGGGCTCAATTCCTTGGGCTATCCTTAGCTTCTTTCCCAGGCACATATGGGATACTGGCATCACAGATGGTGGCTTAATCCACTACACCACAGGGCTATCCTAGGATTATAGAATTTTATAAGGCTCTTTGCTGATAAATTTTATCAAACTAAAATTTTTGTACCTCAAATGAAATAATTTTGTAAATTATATAATTGCATTGTAAACTTTATGAATGTTATTTTAAAATTTTTATATTTTGATATTTCATCTAAAAATTACAAATTAGGGGCTAGCTTTGTGGTACAGCGAGTTAAGCCGCTGCCTGCCACACTCACATCCCTTATTTATGCTGATTTAAGTCTCAGCTGTTCAACTTTTGATCTAGCTCCCTGCTAATGCACCTGGGAAAGCAACAAAGGAGTACCCAAGTCCTTTGGCTCCTGTGCCCATATGGGAAACCCAGATGGAGTTCCAGGCTCCTGGCTTTGGCCTTGCCCAGCCCCAGCTATTAAGGCCATTTAGGTAGTGAACCAGTAGATGGAAGATCTCTCTAGGTCTCTCGCCTGTAACTCTGCCTCCCAAATACATAAATAAATAAACCTTTATAAAATTCAGGTTAAGCAAAGGTGTATGTTCTTGTTAACCCTTCTTTTTCTAGTAATTATTTTTTTCTTCTGTAATTTTATAACCTATTTTTATAGCTTTCTTAGAGTTAGAACACCAATTCATAATTCTTTGCCCTTTTCTTTTCTCCCCACAGAAATGGCAGGACATTATTAAAGAAGTCAAGTTTCTACAAAGAATAAAGCATCCCAACAGTATAGAATACAAAGGCTGCTATTTACGTGAACACACAGCATGGGTTGGTATCTGTTCTCTCTTTGTAATTTTGGTTGTAAGTTAAGAATGAACTAATTCAGAGTGTCTGCTTGTGTAGAAACATGTGAAAACACCTGAAATAATTGTTCATACTGAGACTGAAAGGGCAGCATTTCTAGAATTCTGCTGACCTCAATGTAAAATACCTTCCATGTGTTTTAATGCAAGGATTCAACATTGTGAAAATAGTTCCATTAGTTGAGGATGAAAGTTAACAGTTTTTTGATACAAATATATTATGTCCATTTTACCAAAATAATCTTGATGCAGTTTGGTCAAATCTTTATGAAATTTGAACTTATACTGATTTATTGATTGAATAATACTAAAGTTAGAGAATTGAGGCACTTTATTATAAGAAGTACAGATTAATTTTACCCTGTTGTTACCATTGCTAGGACATGGTAGTATCTATAATGGTATATGTGTATAATAAGGTATATCTTGTAAGACAAAGATTAAATTTCTTTGAATAGGAATTACCTCTTATTTTGAAAAATTAATAAGCACAACTGATTATCATTTTAATAAATGCAATTTAGTTTTAGGTTTTTAATTTTTTTTACATTTTAATGCAGTTTAATTTTGGTGATGGGGTGGTGGTGACACCTGTAAGTGAAGCTATGGTTTAAGAATAAGCAGTGACATTGGCTAGGTTACCACTCTGTCAAAGTTTCTCCATTTATGAAACAAGTGTAATACTAGACCTCCCTCAAGGTTGTTGCAAGGGTTAAATCGGTTAATATATTTAAAATACCTGGCACATAGATGGTACTTTGTGTTTGCTTTAAAGGAAACATTCAAGCTGTAACCAAGCCGTTGTATATGTAGTTCCAGAGAACAGTTTTCTGCCTCCTAACAATGATCAGTTTTGTTTTTACAGGCTAATCGTCATAGAATATGTTATTCCTTTCTAATTGTACTTGGTAATTATATATGGCATTATTAAAAGACTGAGGTATCAGTGGCTTAGTTTTATATATCCATTTACCATATTGCTGAATATTATTGATAAAATGTAAATGATGACTGGAGTTTGTTTTACCACAAACAATTTTCTTAACTTCTTGGTAAAATTTTGATCTCAAATAGAATCTTGTAAAAATGTATTTTAATGCTTTTATAACTTTTCTTTCCATGTAGCTTGTAATGGAATATTGTTTAGGATCTGCTTCAGATTTACTAGAAGGTAGGTTTCCTTCAATAATTATAAAAGTATTGGGGCAGGCATTTGATCTAGTGGTTAAGACGCCCTCAAATTAACTTGGATTGCCTGGATTTGATACCTATCTCTATCTCCTGACTTCAGCTTTTACAGGTTAGACCCTGAGAAGCAGTGGTGATGGCTCAAGTAACTGGCTTCCTGCCACCCACATGTGAGACTTGGCTTGAGTTCCCAGCTCTTGGCCTCCTCTCAGCCCAATCCTGACCTTTAAAGGCATTTGAAGAGTGAACCACTGGATGGGAGCTTTCTTTCTCTTTTCTGAGTCAGTCTCTCTCAGTCTGTCTCTCTCTCTCTCACACACACACACACTTAAAAATTAATTCCAATTAATTGTCGCTCCAATTAAAAAGAAATTTATTAATAGACTAATTCAGTTAGAAATTGTGTAATGTTTAATAACTGAATAGCATGAGATTTCTGGAAAAAAATCCTTAACCTTTTTCATATTCTCAGTATGTGTTATCCTTATTAAATATTAAATAGTAGCATAAAAGAGGCAGTTTGTCTGTCATCATGACTTTACATTTGTCAGGATTCTTTTTCATTCAATTTGGTCCTCTTTCTGTACAAGTTAAAGATAGATAAATGAGAATAAAGTAAAATGTCTGGGGTAGCCATATTTCCTAATGGTTGGGATGCTCACATCCCATATTGGAGTATGTGGGTTTGAGTCCCAGCTCCCTTTTGCCTTCCAGCTTCCTGCTAAGGTGGACTCTAGGTGGTGGCTTAAATCATTGGGTCTCTGCCACTCACATGGGAAACCTGGATTGAATTCCAGTTCCCAGCTTTGGCCTAGCCTAGCCCTCACTTTTGCACACATTTGGGGAGTGAACCAGTAAGTGGGAAATCTCTGTCTTATCTCTCTGTGTCTCCCCTCACCCCTAGTCACCGACGCTGCTGAAATATTTTTTTTTAAAAGAAAGAATTTCTTTGGTATTTTTGTTTTTATACTCACCAAGTAATTGTTCAATATTGTAAATTAAAAGGAAAATTGGCTGAGAATTATACTTTTTAACTGCTGGCACAACTATGTATTAATTAGAAAGTTCAATAATTTTATCATTTTGTTATAGAAATTTTTTCTTGCTAAATGTCAGCTTTTAAAATATACCCATATATTAGATAAGTATATTTAGAAAACAAAGATGTTCTATGTAATAATTATTTTTAAATACACTCTTATTTTAAGTTCACAAAAAGCCATTACAAGAAGTGGAAATAGCAGCAATTACACATGGTGCTCTACAGGGACTAGCCTATTTACATTCTCATACTATGATCCATAGGTAAGTGCTTTGAAAATCATTAAATATTGACAAGCAAATGGCTTGTTGTATCTATCAAATCTAGAATTTATTAACCCTGAAATTTTTGTTGGATATAGTCAATTTGAATTATATAATCTTTTTTTATTTTTGGATTGTTAGTGTATTAAAACGAACATACTGATACTCTTTGTATCACTGTTTAAGATACTTTTTGACTTATATGTGCTGCTGGATCTTCTAAATATGTACACTTCATAGATTTGCCATAGAAATTTAATTGTAGAGTCAATTTGCAAACTGAAAGGGATGTAAGGAATCATGTAATCTTTTTTTTCTCATTTTACATTTGAACAAAATGATGCTCCAATTTCTTACTGTAATTTCCCAAAGTTTATGTAGAGAGCTAAAACTGAAATCTCTTTCATTGATTATTCCAATCATGGATAAATAAAAGCTACTTAAGACTATGCTTTTGAGCATTAATCCTTAGTAATCTTTGATGAAAAAAAAATAACTGAAGTTAACACATTTTATAGTGCATTTTTGTCACTGGTATTGGTTTTGGCTGTTTTAGAAGGAAACAGCATTTTAAAATTATATATATATAAATCAGGCAGTACATATTAAACTATATAACAGGGCCAATGTGAATTAATAGGCTGTCATTTCTTAGGTGATGATAATAAAGCCTAAGGGAAACATTTGTAGTAGTAAATAAATGGATCACAGGGTTTGGATTAGAACCTAGGGCTTTTTTAACTTCAGACTACCTCTTAATTAAAAAACAAAACAAAAAACAAAAAAAAACTGGAAGGAAAATAGATTCACATAGTATTGTTTGTAGGACAATAATTTTTTGAAAGATTAGATTATTGTTATAATGCCTATTGGACATAGAGTCCCATTATAAAAATATTCTTCATTTTCTTAAGTTTGGAGAAAGTTAAGTTTCAAAGTAAATCTGATATCAGTAATATTGTATTATGTTTTAGTTTTGTTTCTTATTTAATTATAACTGTGCTAAAGTTTGGAAATGATATGAATAATCTCTTAAAAACCAACTTTGTAGGATAAGTTTCTGTTTTCTTTTTTATTTTAAATTAGATTCTCAGAAATCTTACACATTATGATATGGCTGTTACCTAATTGAGGTATATTTCAAAAGCCATGGTTTGTACCAATAAACAGAGGCTTAAATATAGATTATATACTGTAATCACCTTACTTTGTTTTGTTTTTTGTTTTTTGTTTTTTAGTGGTATTTGTCTCAGAAAATTGTTACTATACTAGTATTCTTACTTGGGTTCTGTATTTTTTTGTCTTCATCTCTTTACCACAATTATGGGATTCTCATTTAATTATTTTGATTTATCTTTCCCTGTTTTATGAATTCTTACCTGATTTTTATCATTTTAAACACAGTCTAATGAGAAAAAATAAATAATTTGCTGTGTTTCTTAATCCCAGAGATATCAAAGCAGGAAATATTCTTCTGACAGAACCAGGCCAAGTGAAACTTGCTGACTTTGGATCTGCATCCATGGCATCTCCTGCCAATTCTTTTGTGGGAACGCCTTATTGGTAAGAATATTCCTATCTGATGTTAATACTCCTGATTGAAATAGGTAAAGTATTTTTTTTTCAGATGTCTTTTTTTCCCCTAAAAATACACTGCGGTTTTTAGACAGTTTTACTTTAAGCATTACATTTAGTTTTAACTATGGACTTGGAATGCTTCTGCATTTTATTTTTTCATGTTGTCCTTGCCACAGTTGCTTTCCTATTAGGATTTGCATCATAAATGGGGTGTGGGGATGAAAAAAATTGAAACAATCAAATAGGGGGAGAGATAGACATAATAAGTGGTAATTCGTGTGTGGATTTTTTTTTTTTTAAGATTTATTTATGCCAGCGCGCGGCTCACTAGGCCAATCCTCTGCCTGTAGCGCCGGCACTCCGGGATCTAGTCCCGATTGGGGCACCGAATTCTGCCCTGGTCACTCCTCTTCCAGTCTAGCTATCTGCTGTGGCCCCGGAAGGCAGTGGAGGATGGCCCAAGTGCTTGGACCCTGCACCCACATGGGAGACTAGGAAGAAGTACCTGGCTCCTGGCTTCAGATTGGCATAGCTCTGGCAGTAGCGGCTATTTTTGGGGTTAACCAACGGAAAGGAAGACCTTTCTCTCTGTCTCTCTCTCTCACTGTCAAACTCTACCTGTCAAAAAAATTTTTTTAATTTATTTTGGGGCTGGCACTGTGGTACAGCAGGTTAATGCCCTGGCCTGAAGCGCAGGCATCCCATATGGGCACCGGTTCTAGTCCTGGCTGCTCCTCTTCTGATCCAGCTCTCTGCTATGGCCTGGGAAAGCAGTGCAAGATGGCCCAAGTCCTTGGGTCCCTGCACCCACATGGGAGACCCAGAAGAAGCTCCTAGCTCCTAGCTCCTGGCTTCGGATTGGCACAGCTCCGGCCGTTGCAGCCAACTGGGGAGTGAACCATCGGATGGAAGACCTCTTTCTCTCTCTCTCTCTCTCTGCCTCTCCTCTCTGTGTAACTCTGAATTTCAAATACATAAATAAATATTTTTTAAAAAAAGATTTTAAAAAAAGATTTATTTTTATTTGAAAGGCAGAGTTACAGAGAAGCAGAGGCAGAGAGAGAGCTAAATCTTCCAACTGCAGGTTCACACCCCAAATGGCCACAGTGGCTGGATATTTACTGTATCATTGATATTTAGACTAAGAATCCTTGAACACAGGGACTTGAGTTTCTCCTATTTTGTTTTGACTTTTTAGTGTCAGAAATACTGGTCATATGTACCCACCACTCAGCCCAACAATACCACATGGCCAGGACTACCCTATGTACTCTCTTTTCTTGCCTACCCCATTATTTTTAAACAGACCTAGACATTATCTAGTTTCATTCATAAATAATTAACTAGGGGTATGGCCATGTGGCATAGCAGGCAAAATTCCCACCTGTGATGCCAGCATCCCATGTGTGTGCCAGTTTGTGTCCCAGCTGCTCCACTTTCAACTCAGCTCCCTGCTAGTGGTCTGGGAAAAGGACAGAAGATGGTCTAAGGGTTTGGGTTCCTGCCACCCATGTGGGAGACCCAGATGATGCTCCTGGCTTTGGCATGGCCAAGGCCTTGCCATTTGCAATCATATGAGGAGTGAACCAATGGATGGAAGTTTTCTCTCTCTCTCTGTCTCTGTCTCTGTCCCTCTCTCTACGTAACTCTGATTTTCTAATAAATACATAAATCTTTTAAAAAATCAGGTATCTATCAGTAAAATTTGAAGGGAATACTTTTTCAGATCTTTAACTTCCCTGTGGGTCCTCTTTATGTACAGAGTGTGATGTGATGTCTTAGATCAACTGCATATTCTTTCTCATCTACCTTTCAATCTTGCTTTGTTCTGCTTTATAAACGAAAGGCTTCCTATGTCGTGAATATTATGGTGACATATTGCTCTGTGACGTGAAAGCCTTAGAGGCAACCAGAGACATTTTGCCAATGTAATAACATCTTGGGGAAATTTTGAAGGATCAGGGCACAAACTGATGACAAGATCCTGTCCTTACTGTGGCAAAGTGTGTTAAGCCATGGCCTGCAGCACCAGCATCTCATCTGGTGCCAATTAGAGTCCTGGCTGTTCCGCTTCCAATCCAGCTCCCTGCTAACATGCCTAATAACAGCAAGGAAAGATGGCCCAAGTCCTTGGGCCCCTGCACCCACATGGCAGACCCAGATGGAATTCCAGATTCCTAGCTTCTGCCTGGCCCAGTCGTGGCCACTGGGGCCATTTAGGGAGTGAACCCTTGGATAGAAGATTGATCTCTGTCTCTCCCCACCCCATCTCTGCCTTTTGAATAAATAAATAAATAAATATGAGAGAGAGAGAGAGAGAGAGACTGAGAGACTCTGTCCCTTTCTATATATCTTCCTTCCCTTACTTTTACTCTTGCTTTTTCTCCCAATACCTTTCACCCCTCTCCCCTTTTTCTTCTATGTAGAATTCAAAACTGAAATGGTTTCCTGGAAACAAGTTAACATGTTTGTTTTCATTGAAATGTAAAGCCAGATTTTTTTTTCTGACCAAGTAATTTTCATCTGTTTGATTGATATTACCATGAAGACTGGCTCTGCTAATAAGGTTATAAAGCAGTGTGATTAGTAAATTGAATGAAGTCATGCAATTCCACATTTTAAATCTCGTTAAAATATGTGTACAATATACAGTATACGTGTATGCTGTACTTTTACATCTTTTGTAACTATTAAATTTATAAAATGTTGTTATCCAGAAATGTGCAAGGTAAGATATAATCTTTATAAATTTTAGGAGGTAAATGAATACAAATATTTGAAGAACATTGTTCTCGGCCGGCGCTGCGGCTCAGTAGGCTAATCCTCCGCCTTGCGGCGCTGGCACACCGGGTTCTAGTCCTGGTTGGGGCGCCGGATTCTGTCCCAGTTGCCCCTCTTCCAGGCCAGCTCTCTGCTGTGGCCCGGGAGTGCAGTGGAGGATGGCCCAAGTGCTTGGGCCCTGCACCCCATGGGAGACCAGGAGAGGCACCTGGCTCCTGCCATCAGATCAGCGCGGTGCGCCGACCGCAGCAGCCATTGGAGGGTGAACCAATGGCAAAGGAAGACCTTTCTCTCTGTCTCTCTCTCTCACTGTCCACTCTGTCCCCCCCCACCCCCAAAAAAAAAGAGGAGCATCCAAGACTTGAACTGGCTCCTATATTGGATGCCAGCATTGCAGGTGGCCCTTTAACCTGCTAGGCGATAGCACTGGCCCCAAATGTCATACTCTTATTTGAGTTACTGAATGTTACCTCATAGGTTGGACCTTTAGCCTCGTGGTTAAGATAAAGGTTAAGATATTCATATCCCATATCTGAGTACTTAGGTTCAGTTCCTGGCTATGGCTGCTAATTACAGCATCCTGCCAGCACAGACCCTGGGAGAGCGTAATGATGTCTCAAGTAATTGAGTTTCTGCCACCCATATGGGAGACTTGGATTGAGCTTCCTGCTCCTGGCTATGACCCTGGCCCAGCTCCAGCCATTGTTGGCATTTGGGGAATGAATGAGCATATGGGAGCTCTCTCACACTTTGTCTATCTTTCTCTCTGTCTGTCTTTCAATATATAAAGGTTTTTAAAAATATATTTACTTCACAACCTCTGATGTACTTATTTCCCATTTTAAAACTTCTTATGTCCAAGTGTATTGACTGGAATTCAAACCATGTTCTCCAAGTTGATGGTTATTAATTTTTAAAGAATTATATACATTTTTAAACTTTAAATGTATATTTTATATTTTTAGGATGGCCCCAGAGGTAATTTTAGCCATGGATGAAGGGCAGTATGATGGCAAAGTAGATGTATGGTCTCTTGGAATAACATGTATTGAACTAGGTAAGTATTGTTCTTTACTATGGATTAAGTTTTGATGCATATTTTACCTCCATGTCTGTACCAAATTGTAGATTTTTATCTTATCTGTCAATACCTAAGAAGAATTAATGTATTAAAATTTTCATTTCCATTGTCTGGCAGTTTTTACATATATTAGATAGGTGTATTTGTTAATTAGAATAGCACACTTAGTGCCACTGGCTCTGTGGAGAAATGATTGATCTAGAATCTGGAGTAGGGAAGTACAAGATAAGCTTGAGACACATTAGTATGGCCAGAAAGCTAAGAAGTAAGCAAATAATAGGGCAATAATAATAATGGAGACAAATGAAGATCATGATAAATGATAAATTACAGCCTAATTACAATAAAAATCTGTGAATCCATAAAATAAAAACCATTTTAAAGTCTTCTAATAAATAAGATATTCATATAGATGCACAGTACTTTATCACAAAATGCTTATTAATGAAAAAGGAGAAACTTCAGCATGAAGATGATGAGCAAACATACTTTTTTTTTTTTTTTAATTTATTTGTTTATTTGAAACTCAAAGCTACAGAGAAACAGAAGAGAGACGATTCTTCCATCCACTGGTTTACTTCCCAAATGACTTCAGTCACTAGGGCTAGGCCAGGCTAAAGCCAGGAGCCAGAAGATTCATCTGGGATCTCCCACGCGAGCACCTCTTCTGCTGCTTTTCCAGGCCACCAACAAGGAGCTGGATCAGAAGTGGAGCAGGAGCCAATGCTGTGGCGTAGCAGGTAAAGCCACTGGCTGCTCCACTTCTGATCAAGCTCTCTCCTGTGGCCTGGGAAAGCAGTGGAAGATGGCCCAAATCCTTGGGTCCTTGCACCCGTGTGGAAGACACAGAAGAAACTCCTGGGTTCGGATTGGCACAGCTCTGGCCTTTGAGGCCAATTGGAGAGTGAACATCGGATGGAAGACCTCTCTCTCTTTTTCTCTCCTTCTCTCTTTTTGTAACTCTGTCTTTTAAATAAATAAATAAATTTTTAAAAAAAGAATTAGAGCAGCCAGGAGTTGAATTGTGCCCATATGGGATGTCAGCATAACAGGCATCTGCTACACTGCCCCAGACATCATCAGTAATGGGATCACTCAATGTCACGTTCAACCTGGTAGGCTGTAGTGAGCAAAATATAGCACTACTTTGGTGGAATTCTTGCCAAAGATATATAACCCGAATCCAGTCACAGGAAATAACAGACAAACTAAGGGTGTATTCAAGAGTTCTGTATATTTCAAAATTGTAAGAGTCATGATTTCAACTTTTACCTTAAGAAACTAGAGTAAGAGACTGGCACTGTGGCATAGCCCGTAAAGCCACTGCAGTGTCCACATCCATGTGGGTGTCAGTTAGAGTCCCAGCTGCTTCACTTCCCATCCAACTTTTCTGTTTATGGCCTGGGAAAGCAGTAGAGGATGGTCCAAGTGCTTGGGCCCCTGCGCCCGTGTGGGCCAGAAGAAGCTCCTGGCTCCTGTCTTCAAATCAGCCCAGTTCCAGCTGTTGCAGCAATTGGGGGAGTGAACCAGCAGATGGAAGACTTTCTCTCTCTCTGTCTCTCTCTCTCCCTGACTCTCTCTGCCTCTCTGTAACTCTGCCTTTTAAATAAACAAATAAATCTTTTTTTATTTTTTTTTTATTTTTTATTTTTTATTTATTTATTTTTTTTTTGACAGGCAGAGTGGACAGTGAGAGAGAGAGACAGGTGAGAAAGGTCTTCCTTTGCCGTTGGTTCACCCTCCAATGGCCGCCGCGGCCAGCGCGCTGCGGCCGGCGCACCGCGCTGATCCGATGGCAGGAGCCAGGAGCCAGGTGCTTTTCCTGGTCTCCCATGGGGTGCAGGGCCCAAGCACCTGGGCCATCCTCCACTGCACTCCCTGGCCACAGCAGAGGGCTGGCCTGGAAGAGGGGCAACCGGGACAGAATCCGGCGCCCCGACCGGGACTAGAACCCGGTGTGCCGGCGCCGCTAGGCGGAGGATTAGCCTAGTGAGCCGCGGCGCCGGCCTTTTTATTTTTTTTTTACAGATAGAGTTAGGCAGTGAGAGAGAGAGAGACAGAGAGAAGGGTCTTCCTTCCATTGGTTAACCCCAAAAATGGCCGCTACGGCCAGAGCTATGCCAATCTGAAGCCAGGAGCCAGGTGCTTCCTCCTGGTCTCCCATGTGGGTGCAGGGTCCCAAGCACTTGGGCCATCCTCCACTGCTTTCTGGGCCACAGCAGAGAGCTGGCCTGGAAGAGGAGCAACCAGGACTAGAATCCGGTGCCCATATGGCTTGCCAGCGCCACAGGTGGAGGATTAACCAAGTGAGCCATGGTGCAAGCCCCACTAATAAATCTTAAAAAAGAGAGAGAGAGAGAGAAAGAAAGAAACTAGAAGAAGGGGCCAGCGCTGTGGCATAGTAGGCTAAGCTACCGCGTGTGGTGCTGGCATCCCATATGGACACCAGTTTGTGTCCTGGCTGTTCCACTTCTTATCCAGCTCCATACTAATGGCCTGGGAAAGCAGCGGAAGATGGCCCAAGTCCATGGGCCCCTGCATCCATGTGAGAGACCTGGATGAAGCTCCTGGCTCCTGGCTCCTGGCTCCTGGCTCTGGATCTGGATCTGCCCGGCTCCAGCTTTGTGATTTCTTGGATAGTGAAACAGCTGATGGAAGACCTCTCTCTCCATCTCTCCCTCCCTCCCTCTCTCTGTCTGTAACTCTGCCTCTCAAATAAATGATCTTTAAAAAAAATTTTTTAAAAAGCAACTAGAATAAGCAGAAAATGGAAACCCAAAATAAACAGAAGAAATAGAATAATAAAGATCAAAACATGGGCCAACATTGTGGCATAGCCATTAAAGGTGCTACGTGTGACACCAACATCAAATATAGGCACCAGTTTGAGACCTGGCTGTTCTTCCTACCCAGCTCCCTCGTAATGTGTCTGGGAAAGCAGCGGAAGATGGCCTGAGTGTTTGGGATCCTACCACCCTTATGCAAGACCAGGAAGAAACTCCTGGCTCTTGGCTTCTGCCTGGCTTAGCCCTAACTGTTTCAGTGATTTGGGGAGTACAGCAACGGATGGAAGATCTCTGTCTCTCCCCCTCTCTCTTTAATTCTGGCTTTCAAATAAATAAATAAATATTTAATAAATAAATAAAAAATCAAAGCAGAAATCAGTTGCATAGGAAATTTAGTGAAATTTAATACTAATTTTTTGAGAGGATTAATTAAAGTGGTAAACTCCTAAACATATAGATCACCAAGAAAAAGAGATACAGGGGGCAGTGCTGTGGCATAGCAGGTAAAACCATTGCCTGCAGTGCCGGCATCCCATATGGGTACTGGTTCAAGTCCTGGCTGCTCCACTTTTGATCTAACTCTCTGCTATGGCCTGGGAAGGCAGTGG